>NC_034193.2:20320263-20525263 GCF_002021735.2 Oncorhynchus kisutch
GGGGCCACAGTGTCTCCTGACCCCTCCTGTCTCAGCCTCCAGTATTTATGCTGCAGTAGTTTATGTGTCGGGGGGCTAGGGTCAGTTTGTTATATCTGGAGTATTTCTCCTGTCCTATTCGGTGTCCTGTGTGAATCTAAGTGTGCGTTCTCTAATTCTCTCCTTCTCTCTTTCTTTCTCTCTCTCGGAGGACCTGAGCCCTAGGACCATGCCCCAGGACTACCTGACATGATGACTCCTTGCTGTCCCCAGTCCACCTGGCCGTGCTGCTGCTCCAGTTTCAACTTCCACCTGACTGTGCTGCTGCTCTAGCTTCAACTGTTCTGCCTTATTATTATTCGACCATGCTGGTCATTTATGAACATTTGAACATCTTGGCCATGTTCTGTTATAATCTCCACCCGGCACAGCCAGAAGAGGACTGGCCACCCCACATAGCCTGGTTCCTCTCTAGGTTTCTTCCTAGGTATTGGCATTTCTAGGGAGTTTTTCCTAGCCACCGTGCTTCTACACCTGCATTGCTTGCTGTTTGGGGTTTTAGGCTGGGTTTCTGTACAGCACTTTGAGATATCAGCTGATGTACGAAGGGCTATATAAATAAATTTGATTTGATTTGATTTGATAACATCAAGAAATTCATTAAGAAATTCCCATTCTGAATTAATGGATTTGTATCAAGATGCAAGTACTCACAAATGTTGACATTTGGCAACTAACATTCAATAATGACAATCTATGCTTTGACCCTACAGTACCTAAAATCGCCCGTTTTTTTACTTTAGTGATGTTGCATGATGCACAATTCTACAATCAATGGAACATTATGTTTGAGTGTAAAAGTAAAAAATCTAAATGAAGGCACAATCTAAGTTTGAGAACGTTTTCAAGTGCAGTTTTTTTCCCCCAGGCGTGTACATGTATCCCGTCTTGTGGAACTGGAAGCAGTTTAATATTTATATGAGTGACTTGCTCCTTTGAGCTTCCCAGAAAGTCCTGTACAAATTTACACCGAGCGTTTCCTGTAAACATGAAATTACTAGGTAACAAAACACCACAAGCCCCCCCAAACAATGACAACATCAATGTATAAATGTCATAGAAATTGCATCAAGGAGATTCTTGGCATCATCCTTTACTGGATTATATTGTTCAGATGATTCCTTGGCTTGGACACTCATGACGTAGAGCTAGTTCAGAGAGGTAAGAACATATCAGCTTGCTTCACCTCGTCAATCATGTCAATAGCAGAAACCACGTTGACGAATAGCTCCTGGCTTGACCACTATCCATCATGTTCATGTTTGGTCTGTGGTCGGTCCATACAGTCGCACTTCCTAATTGCACTTGAGGTTAATTAATGTAGAAAAAAGAAACTAGAAGCAGGATGTCAATGTCTGTTCTTGTCATTTCATAGGTCTCTGCAGCTATGGGAAGCCCACTGGGTCACAAAGACCATTCCTGCAGGGTTGCCGGTTAGTCCTGCAGATCTCTCTCGAGGTACCTCTGAAGACGCAGGCATCGTGGACAGGAAGGCGACTTGGCCTTGCAGGTTACATGAGACACGGCCTTACACTCTTTACACCTGTGTGGGAGACAGAGGGAGAGTATGTGAGGGGGGGGGGGGGGGGGTAGGTTCAGTGAGTGATCACATTTCAGTGTATTGAAGTGATAAATGGCCAGGGCCCTACCTGGTGGTGGTGTCAAACTGGAAGGGGAAGATGATGTCACTAGTGTGACAGATCTGGCAGATGAAGCCCCTCTGGGTGCAAAGGTCACAGTGGTGGACGTGGTTGGAGGCAAACTGGATCAAAGTGTTCAGGTAGGCCACATACATTCCCTCCGCTATCTGAACACACACACACACACACAGAGAGAGAGAAAAAGCAAATTCAAACTTTTTACCTACATCTATTTGGTTTCTGGTGGTGTAGTTTTGCAGGTAAATAATGTCCATTATTTCATTTAAAAGTGAATTGACTAACAGGGATAATTAAGTAATGACTGTATTGATACCTGTCGTAAGTCCATGACACTGTAGAGATGGCTTGATTCCAATAAGTATGTCCTTGGACCCAGTCTTGAGAGAAAAATAACACAATAGTTACACAATAAAGGTTTACTGGTATGTGGAAATCATTAATCTATTGACGTTTGGCCCAAGTCCAGATCACCTGAAGAATGACCTAGATGACCCGAGTTCTCAGGAAGTAGGATCAATATGTTAACCAGCTCACTTTGATAAACTTTCATTCTGCAATGCTTAAAGTATTTCCTGGTTACTAAAATTCAAATACTTCGCTTAATTTCAGTTTGTGACAAAACAAGCAAGCATAGTTTAAAGAATCCTTGTACCATCTAAACCACTGTGAAATATATTTTCCATAACCCAAACTATTTTATTTTCAGCCGGTGTTCAAAACCGAAAGAAAAAGATGCAAAAACACAACTTAAGGGAGGCATAGAAATAGTGCACATAGAACAGATCTATCACTTCTTAGACTTGCTTTCAATAATAATGACAGTTCTATAACACACATATCTATGTGAATTTGGACAGGTCACCCAAAAAGTTACATATTGCAGCTTTAAACAAAAAAGACAAACATACAAAAGTGGATCACACACACCTGGTCTGGATGTTCTTGCATGCTCCGCTGCGGCAGGTGAGCAGGTAGTCTCCTAGGAGACGCAGCCTCTGTCTGAGGCTCTGTGCCTGGGCCATGGCCTCGGCATGCTCCCACAGGTCAGGGTTCAAAAGGTCAAGGTTGAGCAGGGGCTCATGTTCAATCTGAGCCAGCAGCTTAAGGGCATGCCTGGAGACCTACATTTACACAACCAGGGCAAAGGATGCATACAAGAGCATCTTAACAACAAACACAAATAATATTAAGGACAACAGTACTGGTTTAGTTCCATATCAAAGGTCAAAGAAAAAAAGTTATGCAAGGAGGAAGTTAAGGTATGATTATGTTGGAAAATTATTAATGTTTTATTGACCATGGATATACTTTGGCACAAATATTGTGTGTGTGTGTGTGTGTGTGGTGCATAGACCCTTGAGACTCACCTCCCGAGGTACGAGGTCCCAGTTGTGAACCATGCGGGAGGGTATGACGATGGTGTCGCCCTGGTGACAAGCGTCGCAGTAGTACTGCCCTGAAAACTCACACAGTCTGGCTTTCCCTCGGGAGACACCTATCACCTTTGGACAACCTGCAGAGAAGAAAGGCGTTAATAAAGTTGATGTCAGAAGTTTACATACACCTTAGCCAAATACATTTAACCTCAGGTTTTCACAATTCCTGACATTTAATGTTTTAGGTCAGTTAGGATCACCACTTTATTTTAAGAATGTGAAATGTCAGAATAATAGTAGAGAGAATGATTTATTTCAGCTTTTGTTTCTCTCATCACATTCCCAGTGGGTCAGAAGTTTACATACACTCAGTTAGTATTTGGTAGCATTGCCTTTAAATTGTTTAACTTGGGTCAAATGTTTTGGGTAGCCTTCCACAAGCTTCCCACAATAAGTTGGTGAATTTTGGCCCATTCCTCCTGACAGAGCCGGTGTAACTGAGTCAGGCTTGTAGGCCTCCTTGCTCGCACACACTTTTCAGTTCTGCCCACAAATTTTCTATACGATTGAGGTCAGTGCTTTCTGATGACCACTCCAATACCTTGAATTTTTTGTCCTTAAGCCATTTTGCCACAACTTTGGAATTATGCTTGGGGTCATTGTCCATTTGAAAGACCCATTTGCGACCAAGCTTTAACTTCCTGACTGATCTTGAGATGTTGCTTCAATATAACCACAATTTTCCTACCCCATGATGCACTCTATTTTGTGAAGTGCACCAGTCCCTCCTGCAGCAAAGCACCCCTACAACCTGATGCTGCCACCCCCGTTCTTCACGGTTGAGATGGTGTTCTTCGGCTTGCAAGCCTCCCCCTTCTTCCTCCAAACATAACAGTGGTCATTATGGCCAAACAGTTCTATTTTTGTTTCATCAGACCAGAGGACATTTCTCCAAAAAGTTAAATCTTTGTCCCCATGTGCAGCTGCAAACCATAGTCTGCCTTTTTTATGGCGGTTTTGGAGCAGTGGCTTCTTCCTTGCTGAGTGGCCTTTCAGGTTATGTCGATATAGGACTTGTTTTACTGTGGATATAGATACTTTTGTACTCGTTTCCTCCAGCATCTTCACAAGGTCCTTTGCGGTTGTTCTGGGATTGATTTGCACTTTTCGCACCAAAGTACGTTCATCTTTAGGAGACGGAACGCGTGATGATGAACCAGACTTGTGGAGGTCTAAAATTTTTTTTTTTAGGTCTTGGCTAATTTTGTTTGATTTTCCCATGATGTCAAGCAAAGAGGCACTGAGGTTGAGGGTAGGCCTTGAAATACATCCAAGGGTACACCTCCAATTGACTCAAATTATGTCAATTAGCCTATCAGAAGCTTCTAAAGCCATGACATAATTTTCTGGAATTTTCCAAGCGGTTTAAAGTCACAGTCAACTTATGGTATGTAAACTTCTGACCCACTGGAATTGTGATACAGTGAATTATAAGTGAAATAATCTGTCTGTAAACAATTGTTGGAAAAATGACTTGTGTCATGCACAAAGTAGATGTCCTAACCGACTTGCCAAAACTATAGTTTGTTAACAAGAAATTTGTGGAGTGGTTGAAAAACGAATTTTAATGACTCCAATCTCAACTGTACATTCACGGGCTCTCCCATTAACGGCATGGTAAGGGTAACTTAATGGAAACTAAAGTGTTGCCTGGTTAAGGGCAATTCCACGGTATCAGATTGACACAGACTAAGATTTGTCACTTTAAAAAATACTTCTGATTGCAAAGTTAAACAAACCATACAACTCTATTAAGTTATCCTTATCACTTTTAGCAATTTCCACAGATTTTTTAAAACAAAAAACACTTACTTGAAAAACAGTGCAGATGCAAGTTTGGTAACAGAATGACAGTTCGTGCCATCATTCTGTTACAAAACCTTGCATATGCATTGTTCTTCAAGTAAATGTACATTTTTGTCAAATGTTATTTTTTGCAATCCTTGGATTTGGTTTGAATGAAAAATGAGAGTATCAGTGTCATTGTTACTGTGGTATTGCCTGTAACAACTAGTAGGTTGATGAGATTTAGAGCTACCTGCACACTTGAAGCCCTGAAGGTCCAGCCCCTTCTCTGTGGGCACTGTGCATAGATGGGCCAGCAGCACCCCGTCCCCCTTCAGTCTATGCTGCACCAGTCTGTGGGTGTTCCCTCCCGCCCCAGGGGCCACCCCGGGGCTCTCAGGCTCCCAGTCTTCTCCACTCTCTAGGTAGGAGTCCAGGGCTCCCCTGATGAGGCCCCTCCAGGCCCGTGCCTCCTCAGAGCTCTTGGCCCTCAGCTTGAGCGTATCCCTGGCCGTTACAACCCTAAAGAAGGCTGGTCCACCCATAGAAACGTCTGGGACCACGTCCCGGATCCCCTCGATGGGGTGGGAGCAGCGCAGCACCTTCTGCCCGTCTTGCATCCGGAAGCCCTTGAGAGTCTCTAAGGAGAGGGAGAAGACGAGAGGAGTCCAGATGCGAGCCTCGGAGTCCTGGCAGAAGTACAGCACCGCTTCCTTAATGGCGTCTGACTCTGGGTCTGTGGGACGCGTCCAGTCCAGCTCCAGCTGCTGCTCCTGCTCAACCACAGCCCCCCCTCGATCGGGACTGGCGGGTACGGAGGAGGGGGATGAAGGGGAAGATTTTGGGGGCTCATCTGGGGTTACACTGCTGTCAGAGAGCTGCAGCACCTCCCACTGGTCATCGAGGAGATGAAGCGGGCGGCACTTGTTGACGGCTTCAGTGATGCGGTCCACCCAGTCCTCGGCCTCATCGCAGTTGGCCGCCCGCATAAGGAGCCTTTTCCCGGGGAAGGCAAGGTCGAAGCGGCCCTCGGCCGAGGTGACGCAGGCATCCTCGCAACGCAGCAGGGAGCAATTGTCGCAGCAGGTGCGCTCCTCTGCATTCAGGTAGAGGCGGAACTCGAAGGGCGAGAGCTCGCAGTAGTAGTCGCGCCACATGCCTACCGTGCCCCGCCGCTCCAGGTGTCCCAGCTTCAGTAGTCCGCGGAAAGGGTTGGAGAGGCCTGAAGGACAGAGAGAAAGAGTGAAAGAGAAGAGGGAGCGAAAGAACGAGTTAAATCAACTCAAGGATGCGATAGAAAAACTGCCCAACAGATCTCTAAAGTGCGTGGGTCTAATTTCTGTCCAGATAAAAATTTGCATGCCATCAAAAAAACATTCTTTTTTAATGACACTAAACCGGTATAACAGGTTTTATCTGATCATGAAACCACCGGGCAAAAATGATTTTCAACTCTGAGGTTCAAACATACCATAAGGAGGAAGTACCAATAATTCTGTGAATTTGTCAGCAAAAATGAGGAAAGACGATCTTATACCAAAAAGGTAAGAGAATTCATGAACATTACTGGTAGAACTAAAAAGTTCTTCCTGGTTTGAGCCTAGATAGTTGGTTCACAATTGACCATTCGCTAAGCCCCGCCCCATAATTTTGAGCAACCAATCGCAGTGGTCCAATGGACACATCGGACAAGCTCACGTGTCAAATGCATTAAAGCCACTGAAAGCTATGGCAAAACGGAGTTTTCATGAAAAGGAAGATAAATTGTTTAAATGGCTGAATAACAGTGCACCAGGGGTACCTGAAATGTAGAGCCTGTTGGAGGATTTTTCTAATCCAAAATTGTGCTTTTGTTACATTGTTTGCTAGCTCAGCCAGTTAGCTAGCTCTGTCTCATGGACCACCAAACGTGGCTAACTAGCCAGTTAATATAACTTGTTTTCTTGAAATGTACCGTATGTTAGCAAGTTAAGTTAGCTATATTATGAATAGAACTACAACATCATCTGTTGTTGACATCAGGATATGAATTGAGGGAACTAGTTAGCTCCAAGAGTGGTTAGTAGTAGCTTTATCTGCTTGACATTCAGAGACATTCAGTGGCTAACTAGCCACACTACAAACTAACTTGTACCAGGTTCCTGTGAAGCAATTGTCATGACAGTCCACCATAACATACTCAACAGTCTCCTGATTAGCAAGGGGTTGTCTGTGTTGAATTTTATTATGTATTAAAAACACAGTTTGAGATCATTGTGTAGGGTTTTCTGAATGAGGAATGGAGCTTCCTGGGAATATTTTGGCCGAGGTTGCAACAGGAAGCAAGGGTGTGTGAGGCTTAGCAAAGGGTAAATTATGGAAGTTGTGGACTGTCCAATGACTCACAAACCTTGCCATTGAACAAACAAGTCTTTGGTTCATCTTAATTTCCTTGAACTAAAAGTGTGACAAAGACCAGAACAACATGTGCTGAAAACTAGGAACAATCCTTTGGCATACTGTCACCTCATGACCAAGGCCATTCGTATGGTGGTTACAACAGACTGCATCACAAGGTGTTCTGTGTTCAAGAAGTGCTAGAAGAGTTGGTGTCCCTGGTTTTGGGAGCTTACCTATCTGCCTGCGGTGGACCACGCTGGGGGGTGACTGGGGGGTCTCGGGCTCTAGAGGGGGAGAGGTAAATCCGTTCACACAAGCTGGGCCAGACCCTAGCAAAGACTCATCGGGGTCAGCCAGTTCCTCAAGGTGTGGCTTATAGATGTCATCCTCAGAGATCCAGGAGTGGGAATGCTAAGAAAGGGTAAATGGGTCTTAGTGGTGATCGGTTGCTCATTTAACAAATCTGGAAATAATTGTTGTTTCAGCTTTTAACCATATAAGCCCACAGATGCGTTACTATTTAGCAAAGCTCTGCACAATATAAATTCTACTAATGCAGCCTAGACTACAGTGGAAAATATATAATTATATTATATCATTATCTAGGGCAAAGGTCAAGGAGAGCTCAAATAACTTAGAGCGACTGAACACGCCGATTGGCACGTTTTTGTTATGAGACACGGTAGACGTGGAAGCCTATTTCACTTCCTTAAAATCCCCAGAATGAATCTAAGACAACTCAAGAAATCGATAACTAATTTAGACCTTTTTGTCGAAGATGTTGTCGTTGCACAATTATACACCTAACTAAAGTATGTTGGGTGTAGTACTTCTCAAGTTAAAAAATGTGCAACATGTCTTAAGTAAGTAAACAAAGTCAGAGCTGCTGGGCAGGTCTGTCTCACTGTCTATGCTTTTGGATAAAGAGCCATCACCGCAGCTGTTCACCCCATGCTAAAGGCAAATGGACATCATCAAAACCAAACGGTAACTTACCTGTTATACGCACGGATGCTACAAACTCTGTTTTAGGCTAGACTGACTTTATGACCAAAATTATCATACTTGCACTTCGTCGTCAATTTTGACACGATAATAACTGTTTCTGACTCATATCGATGCCACATAGGCCATTTTCAAAGGGATTTGTTGCTTTTAAAAGGCAGTCGCTCTTTAAGGTAAATCACATGACGAGTGAGTCAGACAGGGGGATGGGAGGGAATAAGAGAGAGATTCAATTTACTTTGACTGAGTCTGTAGACACCGTCCGACTGAGCACGCTGGTCGT
Source organism: Oncorhynchus kisutch (assembly GCF_002021735.2). Classification (NCBI taxonomy): domain Eukaryota; kingdom Metazoa; phylum Chordata; class Actinopteri; order Salmoniformes; family Salmonidae; genus Oncorhynchus; species Oncorhynchus kisutch. Next base: position 20,328,852 of record NC_034193.2, read on the forward strand.
GCGGTGTAGGTTCATGTGGGCTGAAGGCTCCGAGGCGCTCTTAACAGAATGTTCTGTTTTTTTCTCCTGTGGCGTCTCAGTGGCAGGCAGGTGAGGAGTTGTCGATGTGCTCTCCACACAGTCACTGAGGCTGGAAGGCCCTTCAATGTGTGAGTACACGTTGGTGGAGGCGTGGGTCTTGGTGGACGGCTCCTCCTGGTCTGACCCCAGTGAAGCAGGGTTAGAGGGGCCAGTGAGATGTGTGACATGTCCCTGGGTCTCGCTGTCGGAGCCACTGAAGGCAGTGTTCTCAGAGAGGTGGTCTGCGCCTGGGGTGGACACGTACGAATCCTCGCGCATGGAGTCCTGACTGGAATGGGCACTCTCCCTGAAGTCTGCCAGAACACTGCATAGTTACACAAAATAGGAGATGTCAGAGGTCGTCAGAAATCACCAAATGAAACAAGGGACAACATGTTAGACAGTTCCTTTAAGTATTTAATACATTTCTTTAAACATTGTTAGTCGAATCACGTTACTTGCATCACCATAATTGAGGTGGGTTTCATTCTTGCGTGAGTACACCTACAGGCATTGACCTCAAGTTGCTTTGGATAAAAGCATTTGCTAAATGCAGAAATTATTTGGGTCTATGTCTTATACTGCTTTGGTGATCTTCCAAGGACCTCATTTAGTAGCACAGGTACACTAACAACACCCACACTCACACATGACTTACTCTTTGAGAGGCCTCTTGGCATTGCCATTGTTCTCCATGTTGGAGATTTCCAGGTCACATGGCCAGGGCTCCTTGTCTGGGCTCTTGGGGTCGTGGCCTTGAAGCAGACTGTCAGAGCTCAGACTGGAGGAGAGCTGAGACGACCCTGTGGTGTCCAGGCTCAAATTGGACGAATTCAGTGGGGTCTTAAACCCTGAGACCCCCCCAATCCCCTTCCCCAGCACCCCTGGCCCCCCTCGCTGCACTTCAACCGTATCCGACCCGCCGGATGACTGTGACACCGTATCATAGGATTCCTTGCGCTTGGTGAGAAAGGGGAGGTCGAGCGCTTCAGCCTGGGCGGCAGGGCAGAGGCCAGCCAGAGCCAGAGGGGTGGTGGTCCACTCGTTGAGCACGGCCGATTTGTAAGAGAGGTTGAAGGTGAGGGAGGCCAGGCCCTGGATGTAACTGAGCAGCACCTCACGCTCCTCAGGGTCCAGAAGCAGGGCGGAGGGCTGGTAGTGGGCCTGTAGTTTGGAGCCCTCGCGGAACAGGGAGGCCAGGTAGCACTCCATTAGGCCGTGGTTGAGGGCCAGCCGCAGCCAGGCCCGGCAGCGACCCGTGTCCGTACCCACGAAGCTCAGCTTCTCCAGCTCCGTGATCACGTCACTGAGAGCACCAGGAGGAGGCATTACATAATTTATCATTACAGAAAATTGTTTCATGTACAGTATACACCACACATATTGAAACAAGCTACACCATCTGATCTGAAACATTTTCTTTTGTCATTCTGCTTAACTTGTGTAAATAAATAGCATTCTGCTTAACCACTGTAAATAAACATTATTCTGCTTAACCACTGTAAATAAACATTATTCTGCTTTACTACTGTAAATGAATAACATTCTGTGATTTGTTATAAACACTTATTGCAACATAATAGAGGATATAAACATCCCATTATCTGAACTTCAACTTCTCTAGCACACTAAATAGATTGAGGGTGGAGACACTGCACTAGAGGCGCCTGTACGGCTATCTATAGGGGAAGTGCGATTCTCATTGTACCGCTTCAGGCATCCACCCACCCGTGAGTGACAGTCTTGAGGAGGCTCCAGAACACAGGCTGGGGGAGGGCTCCCCGGGACCCCCCTTTCCTGCCGCGTCCCCCAGCCTCGGAGCGAACATATTTGCTTTTGATGCCGTGGATAAAGATGGCCTCCAGTGCGCAGCACAGCAGATTGGCGTCACCATCCTCGCTGGTAACCACGACATCGGTTGTCACGTAGCGCTTCTGCAACGCCTTGAGTGACCACGCCAACTTCTCCTTAATCCACTAAAGAAATTGTAAGATTGGGTTAAATCACATAGCCCAACAGATGAAACATTTCCAAATGTCTTCAACTGTTTGAAGTGACACAATTTCACAATGGACTTCCCCAGATATTGGAAACAAAATTATGGCAGAAAAGATGTGTCATCACTTTAAGAAGGGTCATTAGCCATGTGAATATGAAACATACCCTGACACACAAACAAGTCGCCCGATGTCAGCTGACACTGGCCAGAGAAAATCAATTTTATGCAATAACACACAAAACAGATTATTTATGAGCTATTGTTGGGCTGGAATGGGTTTTGGCATTCATGACAAAGCGTGTTCTGGGCATCTAATAACACTTATACAAATACATGTTTGTCAAAATGGCTCTTTGACATCTAAAACAGACTGTAAACCTATTTAACTGCTGCTCATACAAGTTCTACCAACCTGACTACAAATAGGAACACTTTTGATCTTTATTTTCCCCAGAAAACAGGAACAGTGGACACTGGCCTACAATTTGAATTGATAAAACAAACCTTTGCCTCATTGACGTTGTCGGTAAAACTTGAAAATGACAGCATATTATTGATTATCTATGATATTTATCCCACAGGCTACATTGCACAACGTCTAGCCTAAATCAAACATCAACAGAGTTCAGTTAAAGGAAAACTCCACCCAAGAACTATCTTTTAGTATTTGATTCATTAGCCCATTATTGATAGACCCAAATTGTTTAGCATGTCAGCAATCAAGTTTTCAAGATGTATAACTTTAAAAATACAGAAACAAAGGTGGTATGAGACATTTTGCATCATATAATGGTGCATTTTGCAGGCTATTACTAGAACAGCAAAGATAGCCTACACCACTTAAACAGACCTAAAAATAATTTTCAGATATTGATTTTATTCACTTAGTTTAAACCGTCTGTTATAAAGTAGTGCAATCAAACTGTGACATAAAAACGCCACGACATCAAATGGGCTGCATTAAAGCAGAAGTCTGTTTTTTCACGCAAAAAAAAAAGATTAAAAAACACATAAGAAATATCTTGTTGCGTTTTATAAACGCAGATCTAAAATGCTTCTGATTGTAATTTCTGCTGTGCATCAGACTCATTTTGTGCTTCAGTTTGCACTTCACTTGGATGTAAATTCATGAACGGGCATTCTATCAGTAGACAGGGCTCTGACTGATGCGTATCTACTTTTCTCCTGTACTTTCTCCATGTAGCCTACTTTTCTCCAGTAAAATGCAAGATTAACTTCAAGCAAAACATTAAGAAATGTAGCTGGCTGCATTTTTCTATGATAAACATTCTAAAGATCTGGCCATGCATTGTTTTTGCCCCCCCAAAAAAATTCTGCAAAGAAAACCTGCCCCTGATCACTCTATTGAAGCAAAAAAACACTGTTTTCTTTCAATATAAAACGCTGGTGAACTGGTTTAAACACAGATGTTTTGATGGTCTGAATTTTGAAAATGCACATTTTTGAATTCTAACGCGACCCCAGCTACTTGTCCACACGGTCACTTACGTGAATAACTATGCCATGTCATATAGGCTAAGGTGTTTGACATAGTAACCTGGACTTCAATGACTAAGAACTGGAAATCAGGGCATCCCAGTAAGTAATAAACATTAGGCTAAGCAATACATATTCACTTAGGCTTATTGTTAAAATACTAAGATTGGTCAGGCATAGACAGGGTCGATGTGTCACTAAAACAGTATCTGTGAGAGAGATCTGATCACCTTTTCAGAGTCACATGGAAGTGGTTTATGGGATTGGATGGGCCATTTACAGTAAAAAAGGTTTAGCCTACCTGCTTGACGTCTTTTGCCTCTGGCCCTGTATCTGGGGTCTGTGTGGCTAACATCTTGCCTCCAGGGATGAGAGTTACTCCCACATGACACGCTGTGACATACACATAAGATATCTCCGGTGGTTATGCTGACAACAAGCTGAACAAACAACCCCATGAAAAACACATTGTTACAGGGCTCTACAGTGTGACCATTTTACTTGGAAAAAAATATTTTGCTGTACTAGACAATTTTAATTTAGGAGCACCAGTGCGTCTAGAAAAATGTATGATTCTAGCTTTAATACCTCAAATATTTGTCCTTGTGCTCCTAAATGTATTTGTGTGAGACTACATTTTCCAATTTAGGCGCACATGTGCTCCTTGTAGTTCTGCAAGCCCCCTTTATATCCATTTAGGTGGCATTTGACATAATTTAAGTAAACAAACACATCAAGGGCTGTCAGTTCAATATTCTAGTGATAGTGACATTCATTGACAGAAGAGAGACTGACTATAAGATTATTTCCACATCATGCCGAGTCACACAATTTAGAGATCACAAGACGGTTTTAGCTTACATCTACATTTATGGTGTGTGTTGACACCAGCTCAGAAATCAATCACACGGTCTACTGAGGTTTTTGTTGACAGTAAGACAAGTTGCCACAGAGGAAAAAATGATAGCAGTGGGGAATAGAACTTCCTGGAAGAAGGGAACGTGAACGGACAGTGAGTGCTCACGAGAGCATTAAACGTGTTTGTCAAAAGCTTTGGCTTGATCACTGGAGCCCATCCCTTTATCCCAATTTGTATGACACTTATCTAACGGCTGTGTCTATCTAGTGGACAAAAACAACATTCCTTTAAAAACATATATATAATTCCTAAACCCTCATTCCCAATGACAATGTTAACGTCTACAAATCAGCTGATTGAGAACCCCCGGTACTGTCGTAAAGAGATGCCCTTAATAGAAGGCTAAATGAACAATATAGTTACATAAATACAAACATGCATGTGTAGTTGACAAGAAACACTAAGAAAAACACAAGGAACATTGCGTTACTAACAAGCTAGCTAGATACATACCGTGTTATTGTTGGGTCAACGTCGTTAACTAGCCAGTTAGCGATATCCAAAACAAGCGATATTACAGGATTTCCCCCCCGCTGCTTTGTCGTTCTTGTTTGACTCCTACATAGACTGCAACATTGTATCGCATGATGCCATTTCACAGAGTCGTTTCTTTCACATGTACATTCCTGAATCGGAGACAGGAAGAAAAGTCTAATCGAATGTGTCTGCAACCTTTAGCTCAGCTTCAGGCAGAGATGTTCGAGAAAGTAGGAGATCGGAATCGCATTGGACAATGAATTAGGTATAAACCTCCACCCAGCAGACTGTCGACCAATCGCGTTAATGTTGTTATGTTGCGTCGCACGGTTGCTAAACAAATCGTCACGCAATCCCTTCTAGAAGTCCGGTTATGAGTCGAGAAACCTGCTATTTTCCTCAGAATAGCCCAGAATAGGCTGTGCGGCCCATTGACAACGTATGGGTAAAGTATACAAGGGGCATTAACACAATTCCATCTCCTCAAATGTGCCTATGGTTCAGGTTCAGCTCAGCTGAGGGGACAAATGCATGATGTGATATGTCTGGCTCTACATTCCTTCAGAACATACGGGCTTGCAGAAAAGTTATATGTGCACTTGCATGCAACAGATGGGACCAACTACTGCAGAAGTCTTCCAGAACTACGTCCCCAAAATATGTCAGCTTCATGTAAAAAGCTAAATGATTCTCATTCCTGTTCAGTGACGTTTTGTTGGATAAATAGTCTGGCTGCAGAAGTCTTCCAGAACCAGGTATGCTCTGCTATTTAAATTTTGCAATATAGGACAACATTCCGCTCTAGCATACACTTACCCCTATATTCTTTATAGGCTATTGCTGACTGTCCTATATGCCTAGGGCCCTATGCTACGGGGCGTCAGGGTAGCCCAGTGGTTAGAGCGTTGGACTAGTAAGTAACCGGATGGTTGAAAGTTCAAATCCCCGAGCTGACAAGGTACAAATCTGTCGTTCTGCCCCTCAACAGGCAGTTAACTCACTGTTCCTAGGCCGTCATTGAAAATAAGAATTTGTTCTTAACTGACTTGCCTAGTAAAATAAAGGTAAAAAAATATAATTTTTGTCAATTAATAAAAGCTTTAAACTTTTCCACATTATCATTTATTTGAATTCTTTGGAGATTTGCCCAATGCTTTGGATATGTTCATGCTATTAGGTCTACTGATTTTTGATTGTTTTATGTAGTGCGTTGTCCTAGTTTTTTCTAAAGCATTTATATGTGTGTGTTTCAGTGCACAGTTCAGCAATAGAAAATTAGAAAAGTAAGAAAGCATGAGAAATAATATAGATTGATTGAATTCAATTGGTTACTGTAACATATCATAGCTTTTTTGTATCTGTTCATAATCAGTATTCCAGGAAATGTTTCACAGCACTACGAGTTATTTTTCTCTCTCGCTTTACCAAGGTTTCTGCTGAGTATGAATGATTGTGTCATGGTATTTACTCTTTGATTGAATTACACTATCAGTGTATAGACCGTTTCTATTTCGCAATGATACTAATCTCTCATATTGATGAAAGACATTTACCACAAACAATGGTCCAGAGACCAATATCAAATAGAGGCCAAGCAGTAGCAGCTAATGTATTTATTTATCCTTTGATGAGCAGTGATCTGAGTAACAGATAGGCTTGTTACCATATAGAATCTATTTTTACATAGAGTTACTGAGCTTCACAATAAAAGGTGAGTAATGTCCAATCAGTGGGATAATACATTTAATCATCACTGATATGTCTGCTTTGGTTTTTGACATGAGACAACACATAGTTATCCCGTAGTACAGATAGCTTTAGAACTCACACCAATGTATGTAAACTAGTAGAACTGTGCAAGAGTCATACAAATTAGAAAGAAACAAAGATTTCGAAATATATTCGAGACCTATAACCCACGTGTGACAGAAAGTGTTAGCAAAGATGGCAGATAAATTAAGATAGTTCAATTAGGCCGTTTACCATTGAAAAAAAAAAAATATTGTTGAAAAGCGGTATCCCAAGTATTAATACAGTAAAGTACACACACCAAAGGGTAATTATTATTATTTTTGTTTCTTCTGTAAAATAGTGTTTTTAGACACAACTGCAAACTTCAAGGAGTAGGGCATTCAAGGCTTTGGTTTGATGGGAATTTGTAATGTCATAGGCCTCCCCCTTGCTTGAAGAACAATATTATGTTTCTTCAGAGAAAATATATTTGTAGTGATGTTCAATGTTTTTTTGTTATTGTATTGGAATTTGACATTTAAAATAAAAAAAAATAAAAAAATGTTTTTTTTTGAAGAGACGAAGCGAGGAACAACTGGGCCAAAAATCTATCTTCTCCCCAAAAAAAAACAGAAACAAAAGAGGGGCAAAAAAGAAAAAAAGAGGAAAGGCCCACCCCAACACTATTTCATGAAGTACAAGCATTTCTCTACAACCGCAATAACATCTGCTAAACACGTGTATGTGACCAATCAAATTTGATTTGAATTTATCTGGACCACCGATTGAGATGTGCCTTTTGATAAGTAGATCAGATGTTAAATGAGTTGAAAATAAGACTGGCGTGCCACCTATACAGTGCCACCCAGTGGAGACAGTACCACATGTGACATTACACAGAGGTTCCAAACGGAAGTGTGTTGTACCGAAAATGTGGCGCGAGACATAGCCAATGTTGTGTGTACATACACGTTCTTTTAAAGTAAAAACTTAATCTAAAACAGTTCCATCCACTGCATTTATTATACAATTTTGGAACTACGTTGTTGTATGAGACGGGCGGCATAGGAACCGGCGTTCATCAAGGCAAATATGCCCCGTAGACGACAGGTACGAAACATGTAGGTCGGAAGCTAACGTTACGGCGTTAGCTAGCTAGCTGGATAGAGCTAACTTGACTAGCTATGCTGCTAGCATAACGTTGCTAAAATGTTAGCTAGTTGTTAGCCAGTGGTCTCTATTATGCATTCGAAAGTATGTATGTTTCTTAACTAGCTAGATAACTTGATGCTAACTATCTAGTTAGCTACTGCAGATAACCCAAGTTAGTAATCTAAAATGGCCTCTTTTTACGCTTTCAAGGTAGATTGCTAGCTAATGCTACAATGGTGTTTTGCTAATGTTGCGTTGCCTATTTGGCTAACTAACGTTAACTGACTAGCTAGCTAGCTATTAATAAGGCTGTGTTTACATATCGATTTGTAGTGAGTAATTAGCTAGCTGTATATCTCATTCATGAGAAATTTATACATTTGAAGGAGCTAACGTTCGCAACAATTCTATAACCTAGTTAGATCCATCATGACAAGCAAATAGTTAACGTTAGCAAGCTACATATCGTCTAGTTACCTGGCTAACGCGTTAGCCCTACCGGTCTTACTTTTTTTCATTCTATCACAGAGTGTGCATTTGGGGAGCGGCTCTGATGGGACTGAAGATTCAGACTCCTCTGCAGAGAGAGAACAGACAAACAGCTCAGAGAGTGATGGAAACATACCCAAGAGAACACGCCTCACAAGAGCATCTCTACGCCTCAGCCAAAGCTCACAAGGTAAAGAAAGCCATGGGATGGGTGCTTTAGTTATGAATCAAAACCTACATTGCAACTGTAGTAGTTAGGCTAGCGAACAATGAGTCAATCACCTGTATAGGAGACCTTGTGAGGGCTAACAATTGCTAGAAGATTCCATTATTTTATCCTACATTGTCAGTGTAGCTGAATGTTGTGCTGTTTCTCCCACATGCCAATGTAGACACACCAGATGTGAAGCGAGTCGGCGACCATGACGAGTCTCCGCCGTTGACGCCCACAGGCAACGCCCCATCATCTGAGTCTGAGCTGGACATCTCCAGCCCCAACGCCTCCCACGACGAGAGTGTGGCCAAAGACCCCGCCCTCAGAGACTCAGACAAGGACCTCTCCCACCGGCCCAAGCGCCGCCGCTGCCATGAGACCTACAATTTTAACATGAAGTGTCCCACACCGGGATGTAACTCACTGGGTAAGACAAGTGACTATTTGTTTAGTGGCACCACTGCTAGTTTAGTGGATGCTGAACAAGACTTGTCATGATTCTTGTTAAGATTCTTATTATGAAATATCTCTGGTCAATTCATTTAATTATATGTAAATTCATTGCTTTTCTGTCTCTCGTGTTCCTTGCAGGACATCTAACAGGAAAACATGAACGCCATTTTGCGGTTTCAGGATGTCCTCTTTACCATAACCTATCTGCTGATGAATGCAAGGTAAATATGTAATGAAAATATTTGGCATTGCTTATTGAGGTACATTAACTTCATTGTCTCGTACAATGAGAGCTACAGAGAATCAAATGCCCAATAAGTTTATTCATCCTTTTTATTGACAGGTGAAAGCAACCACTCGCGAGAAACACGAAGAAGAATCAAAGGTGCAGGAGGAAAGCAACAGACACGCTACACGACATCAGGTCAAATTAATTAAATTCATGTTGAATACTTTTTAAGGTGATTCATTTTATCATGTAAAAGTAAATAAAGGGCCTCCTGAGTGGTGCAGTGGTCTAGGGCACTGTCTCACAACCGGCTGTGATCGGGAGTCCCATAGGGCGGCGCACAATTGGCCTAGCGTCGCCCGGATTAAGGGAGGGTTTGGCCGGGTGGGGCTTCAATGGGCTCACCACTCTCTAGCAACTCCTTCTGGCTGGCCAGGCGCCCGCAGGCTGACCTCGGTCGTCAGGTGAACGGTGTTTCCTCCAACACATTGGTGCGGCTGGCTTCCGGGTTAAGCATGCAGGTATTAAGAAGCGCGGTTTGGCTGTTCACGTTTCGGAGGACGCATGACTCAACCTTTGCCCATTGGGGAGTTGCAGTGATGAGACAAGATCAAAAAAGGGGGTAAAATAAAAAATTGCTAAAATCACAATGAATTCCTGTTGTGTCCACCAGATGCCCACATCAAAACAGACGAGATACAAAGAGCAGGTGACGGAGATGAGAAAGGGGAGGAATTCTGGGCTTCCCAAGGAGCAGAAGGAGAAGTACATGGTGAGACACAGGACAAATCTCCCCTATTCTAATGACTAGAGCGAGAATCATGTTTGCTATGGGGATCCTCTGGTCACTTGGCCCTTCCACCCCTACGGGAGGGCAGCTCCCGATCAGCCCAGTCAAAGCTCTTCTCTGTCTTGGCACCCCAATGGTGGAACAAGCTTACCCCTAATGTCAGGACAGTGGCCCATCTTTCTGAAAAAGTCTGAACCGCTACCTCTTTAAAGAGTATATTCAATAAAGCCCGTTTATTGACACAATCGGCACTCCGTCACCCAACTATTTTTCTTTCCATCGCATCTACAGGAGCATCGACAGAGCCACGGCAACACCAGAGAACCTCTTCTGGAGAACATCACTAGTGAATATGACCTGGAGCTTTTCAGAAAAGCCCAGGCACGCGCATCTGAAGATCTGGTAAGACAAAAACCTCAGTGCACCTTCATGCATAATAAACCAATCGTGTTTTAGATTATTGTAGATAAGATGTTCTTGGTAGTTTAGAAGAATTTCATATTTCTCCTCTCTCGTTTGCCGCTTATTGAAAACGCCACAGGAGAAGCTGCGGATCCAGGGACAGATCACGGAGGGCAGCAACATGATCAAGACCATCCTGTTCGGCCGCTACGAGCTGGACACGTGGTACCACTCGCCCTACCCCGAAGAGTACGCCCGCCTGGGACGTCTCTACGTCTGCGAGTTCTGCCTCAAGTACATGAAGAGCCAGACCATTCTGAGACGACACATGGTAAGATATACAGTGCCTTCAGAAAGTACCCCTCGACTATGTTATTCCACGTTTTGTTACAGCCCGAATTCAAAATAGATTAAATATTATTTATTTTTTCACTCACCCGTCTACACACTATACCCCATAATGACAAAGCGAAAACATATTTTTGGAAATTTATAGATTTTTTTTTTAACAGAAATATCTCATTTACATAGGCATTCCCACCCCTTTGCTATGCCACCCAAAATGTAGCTCTGGTGCATCCAATTTACTTTGATCATCCTTGAGCTGTCACGACAACTTGGTTGGAGTTCACCTGTTGCCAATTCAGTTGTTTGGACATACGTTTAGAAAGAAACACATGTCTATATAAGGTCCCACAGTTGACCGTAGATGTCAGAGCAAAAACTTGTCAAGTCCAAAGAACTGTCTGTAGATCTCCGAGATAGAATTGTTGTGTCTGGAGAAGGGCATAAAACCATTTCTAGTGTTAAAAGTTTTGAAGAGAGCAGTGGTCTCCATCATTGACAAATTAAAACAAATATGAAACTGCCTAGATCTGGCTGTCAGACCGAACTGGGTAAGAAGGACCTTGGTCATGGAAGTGACCGAGACAGAATTACAGAATTCCTTGGCTGAGATGGGAGAACCTGCCACAAGGACAACGGTCTCTACAGCACTTCACCAATCTAGGCTTTATGGGAGAGTGGCCAGTCGGAAGCCACTCCTAAGAAAAAGGCTCATGACAGCATGCATAAGGCAAATTATTCTGTGGTCTGATGAGACAAATTTAACTCTTTAGCCTGAATGCAAAGCTCTGTGTCTGGAGAAAATCAAGCACAGCTCATCTCCCAACGGGGAAGAATCATGCTATGTAGGATGCTTTTTAGCGTCAGGGACTAGGAGACTGGTAAGGATAGAGGGAACAATGACTGGAGCCAAATACAGCAAACTCTTGATGAGAGTTTCTTCAGAGTGCAAACGACCTTAAACTGGGGCATAGATTCCACGTTCCAACAGGATAATGACCCCAAAAATACAGCCAAAACACTGCTGGATTGGCTTCAGAACACGAATGTGAAAGTCCTTGAGGGTTCCAGTCAAAGCCAAGATTTAAATCCCATTGAAAATCTGTGGAAAGACTTGGGAGAGGGGATGAACAGCAATCTAGCTTAAGAGCTTTGAGAAAATCTGCAGATGTTCGAAGATTCTTCCAAATGGTCTACAAACTCCTGCAGCCGCATTCCTTTTGAGAAAAAGGATTTTCCTTTTTATCCTGACAAATGTTGACTCTCCTGAACACCAACACCGGAGTACAGTGTTAATGATATAGGGTCCTATCATGGTACAAAATTCAGGCTGTAATACAACAAAAATGCGGAATAAGTCGAGGGGTATGAATATTTCCTGAAGGCACTGTAGAAAAGCCAGTCCTATCACCTCTTAAGCTGGGGTTACACGAATCAACTTTCACACAATGTTTGTTGCAGGTTGCAAGTGACATCCTCTCAAGCAACCTTTGCTGATACTCGAAGCAACTCAAATGTGATTGAAACTGCATGCAACAGCCAATCAAAGTTTAAGCTCCTTTTGTCATATGTTTGGGAATTCTACTCACCCAATGACTTCAATTTCAGCTGAAACTCTTCAGAGAGGCCTTTTTTAATGGGGGTTTGAATGAGCAAATCAGTAGTGTTGTCTCCGTGTGTTTGTTAGGCTAAGTGTGTGTGGAAGCATCCGCCCGGCGATGAGGTCTACAGGAAGGGAGCCATCTCTGTCTTTGAGGTGGACGGCAAGAAGAACAAGGTGAGGGGAGCTACACACTTGAACTCACCCTGGACTCGTACACAACAAATGCTTTTTTTCCTGTCTCCGTTTTATTCTCCGGTCTAAAGAACAAAGTAATAATCATGGTTGAATTATTACCTTTCGTTTTGTCATGTCTCACATTTCTTCAGGGACCCTAACCCCACTGGTGCCTTGCACTCCTATAAAACAAGCTACATAGAATATGGATAGGTCACATACACTGGATAGGTGCAGTGAAATGTGTTGTTTTACAGGGTCGGCCACAGTAGTAGGGCACCCCTGGAGGAAATTAGCTCTAGTCTTACCTTTCGCCCTTACATTATCCCTGGCAAGGTCTTTGGGGAATTTAAATGGTGTGTGGTTTCCTTCTCCAGATCTACTGCCAGAACCTGTGTCTACTCGCCAAGCTCTTCCTGGATCACAAGACGCTGTACTACGACGTGGAACCCTTTCTGTTCTACGTTATGACTGAGGCAGACAACACAGGCTGCCATCTTGTGGGATACTTCTCTAAGGTACCCATCCATTATACTCTGTTCAAATTGATAGTGTCTCCCATAACTTTTTGATACGGTTTATAACGGAGCTTTTTTAAAAATTATTATTAGGGACGTCTCTGTCATTACTTTAGTTTTAAAGATGAGATTCAGACCCATATCCTCTGTTTTTTCAGGAGAAGAACTCTTTCCTCAACTACAACGTCTCCTGCATCCTGACAATGCCCCAGTACATGAGGCAAGGCTTTGGGAAGATGCTGATTGACTTCAGTAAGTATAGACTAACTCTGTTTTCCCCTTGTTAGATTGGCTACTGCAACTACAGCCAGGTGGCATTTCGAGATGCTGATTTATTTTGTTAAGCCTCCCAGGAATGACAACATAGTCTTGCTGGCCAAAAATGTATTTTAATGTCCTGAAAGCAACTTCTTTATGTGTTGTCATTACGTGTTTATTGCAGTAGAAACTACAGTTCCTTTAGCAGTTTTTTTGCTTTTCTCCACCAGGTCTCATTGCTATGTAAGTGCAGTCCATCTCATTACTTATTAGAACTGCTAGTGACCACCCTGCCGGCGCTCTCCCCTTTCTGTAGGCTACCTGCTGTCCAAGGTGGAGGAGAAGGTGGGCTCCCCAGAGCGGCCCCTCTCGGACCTGGGCCTCATCAGCTACCGTAGCTACTGGAAAGAGGTGCTGCTGCGTTACATGTACAACTTCCAGGGCAAAGAGATCTCCATCAAAGGTGACAGAGGACTTTACAAAGAACTGATTTTTGCAAATATGTTTTGGTGCTTAATGCCGTTCTTGACTGTTGAGAAAATATTTCCTCAACAATCTACAATTAGTTTAGGGTCAAAGGTGAGGGTTTAAAATTACCCGGGTAAATTATGTAGCTTGTTCCGGTCACACACACACGCCATACACTCACACACAATCTCCAAAGTGTCCTCTTTAAATTTCTCCCACATAAGCATATGTATTTTTTTTCTCATTTAGAAACGTTTTAATTTGGGCCTGTCCATATAGGCTAATTCTCCTCTCATAATGAATTAGTCCGTAGGTGGAGCATCAAACTGCTTAACGAACATGCACTAAGCATTAAACCTGGGAAGGCTACCTTTGATTTATCACTCTATTTGTCATGTATTTGCTGAAGCTTGTGTGTTTACAGCCCTATCAGTCTGTTTTATGGTTGTCAAGTCTGTAAATGTTGATGATTTAATGTTGTTAATTATTTAGCTTGTTCAGGTTAGCCTCAGTTTCATTTGAACACGTGAGAGGATTTTCTACCAAGCATTTGAATGACTAGGAACAGCATATGAAATGGTACTCTTGGCACGATTCAGTATTTTGAATGAGTGCGTGAAGAGCTGTGCGTTGTACTCGTGTGTGTGTTCAGAGATCAGCCAGGAGACCGCTGTGAACCCAGTGGACATTGTCAGCACCCTGCAGTCCCTGCAGATGCTTAAGTACTGGAAGGGAAAGCACCTCGTCTTGAAGAGACAGGTAAGTGTCCCCTTCATGAAGGTGTGTGTCATGACAATATCAACATCGGTTAACCCTTTATACTCTGATCCCATGTACGGGATCAAAAATGGGAGATTTGGTCACTGATAAGAGATTAAATTGGAACGCGGTGGCTGTACAGTAGCATACAGTAGCATACTGTACATTACATCAGAACTCAGGGTGTCCACTTTACGATGTATAGCTTTCAACTGACAGGCGTTCTAAACTGGACTACCACCCGCTAGCTACAAGTGTGCTCTGTTCAGTTCCTCCAAAGGCACAGCCAGGAAAGCTAAAAAAATAATAAACTCCTAGTTGAATGCTCTACTGCCTGAGCCCTACGTGTATTGAAATCACTGTACACTTTGGAGTGGCCACATGAAGAAACCAGTGAGACCTCTCACTCAAATCCTTGTAATGTTATATCTTATGTTGTATCTGCCCCAGATCTTGCAGGAATATTCGTATATATTATTGAATGTATTCAGCGTTTTTAGTATTGCCCGATTTTCTGTTATCGAAACAAATGGCTGCAAAAAGTACAGTGTCGGTGAAATGCACATAAAATCAACAGTGAATTCGGTTCCTGTTTCAGGTGAACTGTTTGTTCAGATCATTCTCAGAAGTTTTCTCTTTCAATTGCAACTGTGATCTTCTAATATTTTTTTCTGTTTGAGCATTTCAATTGGGGCCTATCCATATAGGTAAAGGGTTAAGTGATGTCCCCCATCATGTACCCAACAGTGTGGGACATCACAATATCCCATTCAGCCCAGTTTGTCAGTTAATACCCTAGGCGAGGCACCTAAAACCCGTGAAGGAGGAGTTCTGAACATTTGAGAGACTGCAAAATCAAGGATATGTCATGTGTTTACTGTAGCTTGTGTGTATGTAGCCCTGTCCATCTGTTTTATGTGGTTGCAGTGGGTTTCATAATTATTCACCCCCTTGGATTTCTTCACATTTTGTGTTGCAAAGTGCGATTTTTATTTTATTTTATGGATTTAATTGTAATTTAAAAAAAATGTCAACGATCGACACAAAATACTAATGTCAGTGGAAAACATTTTCATATATACACTACCGGTCAAAAGTTTTAGAACACCTATGCATTCAAGGGTTTTTCTTTATTTTTACTATATTTTCTACATTGTAGAATAATAGTGAAGACATCAAAACTATGAAATAACACACATGGAATCATGTAGTAACCAAAAAAGTGAACCAAATCAAAATATATTTTATATTTGAGATTATTCAAATAGCAACCCTTTGCCTTGATGACAGCTTTGCTCACTCTTGGCATTCTCTCAACCTGTGTCATGAGGTAGTCATCTGGAATGTATTTCAATTAACAGGTGTGCCTTGTTAAAAGTTAATTTGTGGAATTTCTTTCCTAAATGCGTTTGAGCCAATCAGTTGTGTTGTGACAAGGTAGGGGGGTATACAGAAGATAGCCCTATTGGTAAAAGACCAAGTCCATATTATGGCAAGAACCGCTCCAATAAGAAAAGAGATGACAGTCCATTACTTCAAGACATGAAGGTCAGTCAATCTGGAAAATTTCAAAAGTTTTTCAAGTGCAGTCGCAAAAACCATCAAGTGTCATGATGAAACTGGCCCTCACGAGGACAGCCACAGGAAAGGAAGACCTAGAGTTACTTCTGCTGCAGAGGATAAGTTCATTAGATTTAACTGCACCTCTGATTGCAGCCCAAATAAATGCTTCACAGAGTTCAAGTAACAGACACATGTCCACATCAAATGTTCAGAGGAGACTATGTGAAAAAGGCCTTTTAATGATCGAATTGCTTCAATGAAACCACTACTAAAGGACACCAATAAGAAGAAGAGACTTGCTTGGGCCAAGAAACACAAGCAGTGGACATTAAACCGGTAGAAATCTGTCCTTTGGTCTGATGAGTCCAAATTTGAGATTTTTGGTTCCAACCATCGTGTCTTTGTGAGATGCAGAGTAGGTGAATGGATGATCTCCACGTGTGGTTCCCACTGTGAAACATGGAGAAGGTGGTGTTATGCTGTGGGGGTGCTTTGCTGGTGACACTGTCTGTGATTTATTTAGAATTCAAGGCACACTTAACCAGCATGGCTACCACAGCATTCTGCAGCGATATCCCATCTGGTTTGTGCTTAGTCCCACTATCATTTGTTTTTCAACAAGACAATGACCCCAAACACACCTCCAGGCTGTGTAAGGGCTATTTGACCAAGAAGGAGAGTGATATAAGCGCTGTATCAGATGTCCTGGCCTTCACAATCACCCCACCTCAACCCAGTTTGGGAAAAGGAAAAGCAGCCAACAAGTGCTCAGCGTATGTGGGAACTCCTTCAAGACTTTTGGAAGAACATTCATGAAGCTGGTTGAGAGAATGCCAAGAGTGTGCAAAGCTGTCATCAGACAAAGGGTGCCTACTTTGAAGATTCTCAAATATTTTGATTTGTTTAACACTTTTGGTTACTTCATGATTCCATATGTTATTTCATAGTTTACGATGTCGAAAAAAGTAAAAAATAAAGATATAACCTTCGTAGGTAGTGACTGGTACTGTATATATTTTTTTAGATTAACGAAGAATAAAACGCTATACTGTACCTTTTTAAGTTTTGAACCCCCTGAGTCAATACATGTTAGTAACACCTTTTGGCAGCGATTTATAGCTGTGCGTCTTCTTGGGTCAGTCTCTAAGAGCTTTGCACACTTGGATTGTGCAATATTTGCCCATTTATTATTTTTTATTCTTCATGCTGTGTCAACTAACTTGGCCACTCAGGAACATTCACTGTCTTCATGGTAAGCAACTCTAGTATATATTTTGCCTGGTGTTGTAGGTTTAGGTTATTGTCCTGCTGAAAGGTGAATTCCTCTCCCAGTGTCTGGTGTAAAGCAGACTGAAGCGGGTTCTCCTCTAGGATATTGCCTGTGCTTAGCTCCATCCCATTTATTTTTATCCCAAAAACCTCCCCAGTCTTTGCCGATATCAAGAATACCCATACCATGATGCAGCCACCACCATGCTTGAAAATAAGGAGGCAGTTACTCACTGATGTGTTGGATTGGCCCCAAACATAAGGCTTTGGATTTAGGCCAAAAGGGCAATTCCTTTGCCGCGCTTTTTTTATAGGTATGTATTGTTGCATACAGGATGCATGTTTTGGAATATTGTTTTATTCAATATGTATTTGTGTTCTTCTTTTCTCTGTCATGTAGGTCATTATTGTGGAGTCACTACAATGTTGTTGATTCATCCTCAGTTTTCTCCCATCACAGCCATTGAACCCTTTAGCTGTTTTAAAATCACCAATGGCCTCATGGTGACATCCCTGAGCAGTTTCCTTCCTGTCCTGTAGCTCAATTCAGAAGGACGATTATCTTTTGAGGTGTCTGGGTGGTTTAATACATCATCTACAGCATAATTATTAACGTGACATTCAATATCTGATTCGTTATTGTTACCCATCTACCAATCACGGCCCTTCTTTGAGGCTTTCGAAATGCTCACTGGTCTTCGTAGTTAAGTCTATGCTTTAAATTCAATACGTGACCTAGAGACCTTACACATTAATGGGGGACAGTGGAAGGGGTAGTCATTCCAAAATCATTTCAACCCCTTGTGATTTAAGACAAATTTTTCTCCTGAACTAATTTAGGCTTTCTTAAACAGAGGTGAATACTTGACCTATATTTGAGTTATTTAGGACATTTATATATTTTTCTTTTCACTTTGACATTATGGATTGTTTTGTGTAGGTCACTAACAAAATCACAATTCAATCTATTCCATTCCCTCATTGTAACGCAACAAAATGTGAAAAAATCCAAGGGGGGTGAATATTTATGATAGCCACTGTATTTCATATCTGTAAATGTTGATCATTTTATGTCTGACTCGGTGCTCTTGAATGCGAGGCAAATTCCTCAAGGGCCAATAAATGAATTGAATTGAACTCTCCCTCACAGGACCTGATCGATGAGTGGAAAGCTAAGGAGACCAAAAGAGGCAGCAACAACAAAACCATCGACCCCAGCTCACTTAAATGGACCCCGCCCAAAGGGACATAGGCTATAGGCTCACCAGTGAGCCACTTAATAAACTTGACTTTCTTCTACCACACCTGCCGGGATAGGAGTCCTATCAATACCACAGTGATCTTTCTTCTATCACACCTGCCGGGATAGGAGTCCTTTCAATATCACAGTGATCTTTCTTCTGTCACACCTGCCGGGGTAGGAGTCCTATCAATACCACAGTGATCTTTCTTCTACCACACCTGCCAGGATAGGAGTCCCATCAATACCACAGTGATCTTCTATCACACCTGCCGGGATAGGAGTCCCATCAATACCACAGTGATCTTCTATCCCTAAACCCACCCAGTGGCTGTCCCTTACTTGTTTTTTGTGTCTGGAGGAACTCTTCCCTTTTTACATTTCGACTTGTATTTATATTTTAGTAATATGTCACCATGTAACCATTCAATCAATTCTTGGCTGAAATATTGTTAAACAATGACGGTTACAGAATTTGAGTTGATGACTTGTTTTAAAAGATCCACTTAAAGATGAGCTATGAATGTAGGTACATCTCGTCTGAGCTCTGACACTAGTGGATCACATGAGTGTTTTTGCTTCTTTGTCCACCAAAAATATATACATAACTGACCGGCTGCGTCATTCCTGGCTATTTTATTTCATTCAACACAGTTGCGGTTGTTTGCAGAGACAAGTACATTTTTGGGGGATGGAATATTCAATAATCATCAGCATGAACTTTGATACCTTAGATATAGCATTTTGTTTCTTACAAGTATGAGATACAGTTTGGTTTTGTATGGTAGTCCTTTTTGAGTCTATATCAAAATTGTATAGGTCATGAAAACAAATCTCTTTTTTTTTCTAGCTTTAGTAATATTGGAGTTGGTCCCATTCCTCTTGTGAATCTGCCAAATGAAGAAATAAAAAATATGACACAAGTGAAAATGTTTCGTTTGCATTTAGTCAACACGAATGCAAGTTTTACATGTATGTTTTTAAATTGCACAGTAAAACTTGTATTACATTTTGCAAACTGTACATTACAATGTTACAAAGTGCTCTCTGGTTTTAACCGTAACATCAATGTATATGACAGACCTGGTTGTGTGTCTGATCCCTCAGCGATATCGACCGCAGTGCTTGGAGCATCTGGAGTGATCCTCGTGAACGATTCTGCAGCACAAAACATTGCATTTGGTTATGACACGCGACTGCAATTGTTGACACCAGTTTTAAATTTGACTTCTCTCTGCTGTGTGTTTGTCTAAAAAAACAAATGCCTTGAGATTTCAAATGATATATATCATGCCATTTAGCAGACACTTTTAGCCAAAGTGTTTTCGTCATCCGTGTATACATTTTGACGTATTGGGGGGGGTTCTGGGAATTGAACCCACGCTGCAAGAACCATACTCCTCTACCAACTGAGCTATAGAGGATTTTATATGAAGTGTAATCATTCTTACCCCCACTTAGTGCTCTTCTTCCCATAAGTCCAACAAACATGTCCCCTTTGTTTCCTGTTTAAGACATCACCAGGAAAGAGTCATTTAAAAGGAGATGCATATTTTTTTCTCATGTTAAATGTAAAACATGTTTTAAATCCATATAATGCAGAAAATGTGTTATTGTTATGATTTAGATACTGAATAATCTACAATATAATATATGGACCAGAGTGTACTGTATACCACTATTCTAAAAATATTTGTTTTGTTAGTCCATTGTGCTATACTCACGTTTTCTATCCACTTTAATAGGCTGCGGCTGATCCTCTGTAATTAAAGGGACCTGATAAGAACTCAAATGTATTTGAGTTCAAAATATTTGCTTTTCTTGTCAATTAGATATAATACGTACTCAACATACAGTACGCATCATACAATTTAGTATTCTAGTCTATCTCCTTCAAGATCCCTTTTCAAGTCATTAATTCTTGTTATGGACAGGCAGAATGTTATAGTGCTTACCTGAGCGTTTGCCCATGAGCCCGTAGAACTGACGGGCTTTGGATCTCTTTATCAGACTAGCCACTTGGCTGGACAATCTCTCTTCCAGTGGCTCATCCTGGCGAAAGGATTAAAGAGTCTTTTTTTTCCACAACATTTTTTTTTCTTGATTTATTTGTGAAAAAGCAATGTTCGATTGCGACAATTATTACTCGCAAATATTTTTTTGTTCTTGGTTCAAATCAGGAATATACTAATGATATAAACTCGTCTTGATAATAGAAATCTAAAACGTTCCACTTACCTGCCAGTCTTTTGATACCCAGTGTTCCTTGTCAACACTAAACGACAATCCTTGGTATGTATACACCAGTGCAAACAGGGTAACTATTACCAGCTGGAATTTCAAGATATCCATTGAATGTGATGATACCAGGCAAAGCTATATTCAAATAAGACTTTTTTTATTTATTTTTTACTTAAGAAGTATATATCTTCAAGAAATAATGATAGTTGGCTGCTGAGTGAGCTCAGAAAAGGTCTGCTATCTTCTCTGATGGATTGCGGACTGAGTCTATTCCCTGTCGGTCTGATCCTGCACTGAATACAACGTCCATTTTATAACACAGTACCCCGTACAACCTCATGTTCCCTCCCCTCTGGACGCCATCAAATCATCAAGCTCATACTATTATTATGCAACATTTAACAAATATGACGTGTTTTTCACATCATGCAGAGAGATGCATGAAATATGTTTTTGAATACTTGTAGTATGCAGGTCCATCGTTAAGGAAATGAAATATAGGTGAGGCGAATGCAACGAGCTGTCGTCCAGTTTGAGCACTTGGACTGATGAGATATGCATAATGCCCAATATCCAATTTACAGAAAGGGCCATTGTGCTTGTACTTTTATAATCCTTGGTTTGCTTTAAAAGTTTAACCTGGTGCTCACCTCGTTCCCTTGGGTTTGATTGGGATCTGAGTGTATGTATGTGATTCACAGTTAAATATTTGCATTTTTTTCAAATTTGGTTCTGTAATTTCCATGTTTATCAAACCTACAACCAGAACTCTATATTTGCCAGAAACATAAGTCAGCAGCCTCATGTTTGACCTTCTGATCTTTCTCTTTGATGTGAGAGTGCTTGAAAACTGCCGCCTGACATCTTTGAACAATGTCTTGTTAATAATGGCTCCTTGTAACCCAGTCAGTGTTTGCCTGTTCATTAATTGGCTCAGTGAATCATACCTAGGACAGGTCAGCCCAATATAGACCTCATAAATAACTTTTTTTTTTTTAAATGACATAAAAACAAAACCAAGTGGATAGCTAAATGGCTCATTCAATCATCTGAACTTGAAGCCGTATGTCTTGAGAAAGCGGTGTGTACTAGGGTATAGTATGGTGAGTGATCGGGTTGGATACCGCTCTGTGACTGTGTCTCATGTCGGCCGAAGTGGGTTCAGCTGAGATGAACAGAGCACCAGAGAATCTGACACTCTCGTATGGGTTTTACACTTCAATAATAAGCCACATTTTAGTGACCTACTTCAGGCTTTTCTTGAGAGAGATGGCTATAGCGAGCAGATGGTTTTTCCTTACAGCACTGAGGGTAGTGCGATGTCCAGCTGAGAGCGACGCTCTCGAACCACTATGTTGTGCTGGCACAGCTGAAATGTTTTTTTTAATATATTTATTTTTGAGACACATCGACTAATAATTGTTTTAAAAAAGCCATCCATTTATCTCTAGAGGATAATTAGTGTAGCAAAGCCTTTTATATGATATTTGGTTGCTTAGTCCATAGACATTAATAACTGCTTAGTCATTCAAATGCTTGCGGTTTTACTTCAATCATATAACCTTTTCATTATTAGCAATACATTTTTTCCAGTATAATCCGGCTACAAAATGTTTTCAAGGAGCAATTACTTGTCAATCGGGTGTTCTAAGGATGTCCTCTTGAAATGTGGGCAACACACACATCAAATGCTTGGAACTCTGCACAGGTGCTCCACAAAGCAAGGAAAACAGGGCAATTTGAGCTGAAAGGCAATTACACCAGAGAACAACCCTCGTGTCATGTTCCCACAGACGCGACGGCTAACGCTGAGTGGCAAATCAAAGGGAATCGGAGGACCTTCATTTGCATGTGAAATGGCTTCCTACTTCCTGTAACGACTAGGGCCATTATGCTTCCATGTTACACAGAGTGAACCAGTGGCAGTCGAACAACCCCAGCCTTCCACTGGGGATTGATTTGGACTTGACATAGATCACTGCATTCCTTCTATTCCCGCTTTTTAAAGAAATTGTGTCATTGCAATTTCAGGAAACTCAATGGGAAGTCGACATGGTAATTCACCCATTTGCTGCGTCGTCTCCGTGTCATTTGAATGTCTTCTCATCTAACGGTAAAGGTGACATTTTCCGTCAGGCGCACCGCTGCACTACTCTATGAACGTGGCCACGTCATGCTACTTCAAAGTCCAATCATGTCCCTACAATAACCATGTTCAGAATGTCCTGGGTACAGTACTATCCAACAGAAAGTCAACGGGAGGCTGCTATCTTCACCATGTCCATAGCTGCCGAACTTCTCAATGAAAAGGGAGGGATGCACTGCTATTGGACTTTGCTCCATAGAGAAATGATCCGATTTCAAGTATAATGTGTTTCCTTGGAACCTCTTGAACCCAGCTACTTAGCTGCAAAACTGTTACTTTTGCCTCGAAAGACTTCCTTGGTGGTCTGAGACTCGCCCGACGCTAGAAATATTCTGACATCTTTACATGCCTGAAATCTGGGAGGATTCTTCAGTGCCTGTTTTGATCTGAAGTATACCTGCGCTGACAAGTACAGTAGGAACAGTCTGTACTCTCTTGGAATTGGTTCTCTTTCAAAGATTTTTGTTGTTCTTGATTGGTTGCATCCTTCACCATGTACATGGACGAAGTAATGGGACATGCCAAATTGATTTGTACCCGGTAATGGCCTCCAGAGTCCTGTGGAAGTAGGCTATTATTACATTTGAGCCCTCTTTGCAAAAATGTGACTTGTGCGTTCCTGACTTCATTCAAACTTATTGCTTTCTTTTGATGATGTGTGGGTTGTACATTTAATGATTACTTTGAGAATGGATTTTTAACCAACCAGTGGAAAGGTCCCAGAATGGCGCAAACTGCTCAACCTGCACACTGGTCAATCCATATGGGTAGACCAAGGTATCATATACTAAAACTGTACTTATGTCACAGGTGTGACTCATTTGCAACGTTTAATCTAAACAAGTATTTTTATTGGTTCATTGCCTGGCCATGTGACTTGCGCTGCACGTATTTAAACCCACCTGTTTTGTGCTTCTTGGTGTCTGTCAACAGGAAATGATGGGGCGGCAGGGTAGCCTAGTGGTTAGAGCATTGGACTAGTAACCGGAAGGTTGCAAGTTCAAGCCCCCCAGCAGACAAGGTACAAATTTGTCGTTCTTCCCCTGAACAGGCAGTTAACCCACTGTTCCTAGGCCGTCATTGAAAATAAGAATTTGTTCTTAACTGACTTGCCTAGTTAAATAAAGGTACAAATAAAATGCAGTCTGTAGGCATGGTGGAACTTTTGAGAAGAGCCTGTTTAGTGAGAGAAGATGGCTAAAAGGGAGTATTTAAAAAAATAGAATGTATGAAGAAATGGTTTCCTGCCTGCTGGACTGTGTCGCTTCCTCTGCCTCTTTTTGTTTGGTTTGTGTTGGTTTATTGTATTTTAAATAGCATGGTTTGTAAAGCTAAAAGAATAAGAAAATGACACGAAGTGTGGACATGATTTACGGAACTGGAATGTGAACTGAGAATGTGTCTGAACTTTGATTTCAACTTGTGGCGAAAACTATGCCTTCAGGAAATAAATGTTAACTTCCCTTTTTTGTTGTCTGCCTCTGCTTCACTCTAGCTCAACCCAGACCTAGAACCTGTCACTTTCCACCCAAAACAGAGGCCTCTACCAACCAACCTGTGATATACGACACCAAATGTCTTGAGTTGTGGCCTGTAATCTGGTGTTGACAGGTACTGTGTGTTATCAGATGGGCAGGCTGCCACAGATCGTAAAATGTGAGTTTAGTCAGGACGCGGCCTATCCTCACCTTCCATTGGTTTGATAGAGCTGCATTAATGGCCCCTAAGGCTCCTTGTCTTTATTCCTCATTGATTATCTAAGCACAATCTGGGGTTCATCTTAACAGGAACAAATGAGTCCGATCATGGAACTAAGTAGGGATGGCTTAGTTGGGCTACTCGGGTGACCAGAGGGGATTTATTGGTCTCTGAGAAATATTCATGAAAGGATTTCCACTAGTGTTAGCTATATCACACTGTGTTCAAATATTGTTCAATGTAATTAACTGACAATATAGAGACCGCATTGTGTATTTCAAGACTACACAACTTTTTTTCTGTGCTGGCTTGTTAACAGATCAAATCGTGATTAAATGACGACACCCGCTTGCCTGTTTCGTTTTCAAAATGCCGCAGGGTTAAGACTTGTCAAGCTGGCTCTTGTGGAATGTAGCCTTCTGCTCAGTAGGCCTGACATTATTCAAGTGGTCTTAGACAAAGTTCCTGTTTTAGTGGGGGGTAAATTATTAGGTTTTGGGTTTAATCAAATCAAACTTTATTTGTCACATGCGCCGAATACAACAAGTGTAGACTTTACCGTGAAATGCTTCCTTACAAGCCCTTAACCAACAGAGTTAAGAAGAGTTAAGAAAAGATTTACAGAGTAGACTTAAGTAATAATGAAAAAGTAACACAGTAAGAATAACAGTAATGAGGCTATATACGGGGGGTACCGGGTCAGTGTGCGGGGGTACAGGTTAGGTGAGGTCATTTGTTCATGTAGGTAGGGTTGAAGTGACTATGCAGAGATAATTAACAGCAAGAAGCAGCCGTGAACAAAAGAGAGGGGGGGTCAATGTAAATAGTCCGATGGCGATTTTAGCTGTTGAGGAGCCTCTTGGTCCTAGACTTGGCTCTCCAATACCGCTTACCGTGTGGTAGCAGAGAAAACAGTCTATATTTGGGTGACTGGAGTCTGACAATTTTATGGGCTTTCCTCTGACACGCCTATTATATAGGTCCTGGATGGCAGGAAGCTTGGCCCCAGTGATGTACTGGGCCGTTCGCACGACCCTCTGTAGCGCCTTAACGTCAGATGCAGAGCAGTTGCCATACCAGGCGGTGATGCAACCGGTCAGGATGCTCTCGATGGTGCAGCTGTAGAAACTTTTGAAGATCTGGGGACACGAGCCAAATCTTTTCAGTCTCCTGAGGGGAAAAATGTTTTGTCGTGCCCTCTTCATGACTGTCTTAGTATGTTTGGACCATGATAGTTTGTTGGTGATGTGGACACCAAGGAACTTGAAACTCTCGACCCGCTCCACTACAGCCCCGTTGATGTTAATGGGGGCCTATTTGGACAGCCTTTTCCTGTAGTCCACGATTAGCTCCTTAGTTTTGCTCATATTGAAGGAGAGATTGTTTTCCTGGCACCACACTGCCAGTTCTCTGACCTCCTCCCTATAGGCCGTCTCATCGTTGTCGGTGATCAGGCCTACCATTGCTGTGTTGTCAGAAAACTTAATGATGGTTTAATAGTCACATGTAGAGGGTTGCAGATGTAATTATATGGTACAGTGAAATTAAGCTCAGAGTTCCAACAATGCAGGACAAAGTGAAATAATTAAACAGTTAGTGAGAATGCCAAACTGACCTTGGATCAGTATAAAAACACATCTTCCATGCGCATTATAACCAAAAACATCACATAAAAACAATATATATAATAAACATTTTGGTCCGGCTTATATTCTCTGATAGAAAATATATATATATTTTTGTGTGTGTGAATTTGACCCCTTTTTCTCCCCAATTTCGTGTTATCAAATTGTTTTAGTAGCTACTATCTTGTCTCATCGCTACAACTCCCGTACGGGCTCGGGAGAGACGAAGGTTGAAAGTCATGCGTCCTCCGATACATAACCCAACCAAGCCGCACTGCTTCTTAACACAGCGCGCATCCAACCCGGAAGCCAGCCGCACCATTGTGTCGGAGGAAACACTGTGCACCTGGCAACCTTGGTTAGCGCGCACTGCACCAGGCCCGCCACAGGAGTCGCTGGTGCGCGAGCCCTCCCTAACCCGGATAACGCTAGGTCAATTGTACGTTGCCCCACGGACCTCCCGGTTACGACAGAACCTAGGCGCGAACCCAGAGTCTCTGACAGTACAGCGCCCTTAACGACTGCGCCACCCGGGAGGCTAAAGACTGAAAATATTTTAACTTCTTAGTGCTGAGATCCCACTAACGGGATCGATATGACAACAGCCGGTAAAAGTGCAGGGCGCCAAATTCAAAACAACAAATCCTATAAATAAAATTCCTCAAACATAGAAGTATTTCAGACTATTTTAAATATACACTTCTTGTTAATCCCACTACAGTGGGCAATTTCAAATAGGCTTTACGGCAAAAGCACCACAAACGATTGTTAGGTCAAAGCCAAGTCACAGAAAAACACAGCCATTTTTCCAGCCAAAGAGAGGAGTCACAAAAATCAGAAATAGAGAGTTAATCACTAACCTTTGATGATCTTCATCAGATGACACTCTTAGGGCTTCATGTTACACAATACATGTATGTTTTGTTCAATAAAGTTCATATTTATATAAAAAAATCTCAGTATACATTGGCATGTTATGTTCAGTAGTTCCAAAAACATCCGGTGATTTTGCAGAGAGCCACATCAATTTACAGAAATTCTCATAATAAATGTGTTATGCATGGAAGTGTTATGCATGGAACTTTAGATACACTTCTCCTTAATGCAACCGCTGTGTCAGATTTCAAAAAAGCTTTACGGAGAAAGCAAACCATGCAATAATCTGAGTACGGCGCACAGAGACCAAATAAGCCAAAAATATATCTGCCATATTGTGCAGTCAACAGAAGTCAGAAATAACATTATAAATATTCACTTACCTTTGACCTTCATCAGAATGCACTCCCAGGAATCCCAGTTCCACAATAAATGTTTGTTTTGTTCGATAATGTCAATTTATGTCCAAATAGCTACTTTTGTTAGCGCGTTTTGTAAACAAATCTAAACTCACGAAGCGCGTTCACTAGGAGCAGACAATGTCAAAGTTTTGTTACAGTCCGTAGAAACATGTCAAACGATGTATAGAATCAATCTTTAGGATGTTTGTAACATAAATCTTCAATGATGTTCCAACCGGAGAATTCCTTTGACTGTAGAAAAGCAATGGAACGCTACCTCTCCCGTGAACGAGCATCAAGAGTTTGTGGCACACCACTGACTCAAAGAGCCCTTATGAGCCCCTCCTTTACATTAGAAGCCTCAAATAAGTTTCTAAAGACTGTTGACATCTAGTGGAAACATTAGGAAGTGCAACATGACCACTTTCCCACTGTATGTTCAATAGGGAATGAGTTAATAAACGACCAACCTCCGATTTCCCACTTCCTTGTTGGATTTTTTTCTCAGGTTTTTGCCTGCCATATGTGTTCTGTTATACTCGCAGACATCATTCAAACAGTTTTAGAAACTTAAGAGTGTTTTCTATCCAAATATACTAACAATATATTAGCAACTGGGACTGAGTAACAGGCAGTTTACTCTGGGGCACCTTATTCATCCAAGCTACTCAGTACTGCCCCCAGCCATAAGAAGTATAAAGATAACATGTTGCAGAATTGTTGTAATTGATAGCTTGGGCAATAACTTCAAATCAACAAACATACACTATAGTTAGGCCAATATGATGGTTCAATCTCGTTAACAGACATTGTGCATTTTCAAATCGATCTGGATTCATGAACCGTCAGAGCGCACACTGACACGAATGAACAGGACCACTGTGATTCCCTGTCATAGGCTCAATAAAAAAATCTTTGAGATTAGTGGGGACAAAAATAGTTGGAAAGTTGAGTTGATCTTTATTTGATTTGAAGGCTCAAAAAGGAAGCAGAGAAAGCGAATGACGTAGCTAACCTGTTAAGAGACTTAGCTACAGTATAAATGGAGTGGAAATGTATAGTTAGTGAGGTCTTTTGTCATACATAGACACAAGCACATTTTTGACATTCTCATTGATCTTTTATGTCATAATGTTTTCCTTATTGCCATGGGCACTAAAGGCACTTCCTGTGTTCTGTGACAGACCAAGCTTAATTCAGAATGAGGGACCTTGAACATCAGACTTCCAGCGATTTGACCAAAAACCTTAGTCAACCCCCAACCGTAGCCTCTTGACTCTACTATTGATCTCTCCAACCTGCAAGTCACATTCACTCTCTTTGTTACAGCTCCTGGCTCTATACCCTGATGCTACAGTATGTGAAATGACTAGTACAGGGACCTCTTCCTTCTCTCTGGCTCGTATCTTTTAGCAACCCTGACGTCTGCGACGAGGTCGTAAGAATTCTGACGAGCATATTTCCCAGAGCTTAACCTTCCATCCTCACTCCCAAGCTGTGTTCGTCCTCTAATGTGGTGGCCCCACCAGATCAAAGGCCCCTGTGACCGGCCCTGAGGGATCTGGCTGTCACTATGGTGAAGGCAGTGGTGGAGAACCTCTAACAGGTCTGAAGGACCCTCCTGCACCTCAGGTCTATTACTTCCGTTCCACTGGTGTCAGGATGGTCCACTCACTCAACCATAAGATCCAGCGCCTAGGCAGACCAGAGGCCCTGAAGAGGACTCTTTTCATCCAAAGTCTCTCTCTGATCAGCACTGACATTGAAGTTGTGAGCACTAAAGTCCAGAGACTGTTTGAAGCTCCCGCTGATTTATATTTCATTCAGCTCTATCCATGGTTGGTTATCAGAGGCCAAAGCAGTGGGCGATTGGAACGAGGTTCCTCCAAAGTGCCCTGACCAGCTGGTGTTCCCATCAGAGCTCCCGAGGACCAGCTTTGGTCTGACAACCATCCTAATCTATGGTGGGACACTGGAGAAAGGCATCATCAACCTTCATTACCGGCCCCTCACAGATGACATCATCAACCAGCTTTTGCTGTGTGGGGGGTCAGTTATGAAGAAGAAGTGGAAAGCCAACTGGCATCTGGGCTGGGACCAGATCCTTGAGATGACAAACATCCATACCGACCTTCACTATGGTGGCACAGAGAAGATCTTAAAGTTTGCCACAACTTACAGCGCCACCATGCTAACGAGGCACATGGTTCACCTTGTGGTTGAAGAAATGAAGAAGGCCAAGGACTCTTCGAACAACAGAAAAGTTGGTGATGATGAATACCATGGAGGTGAGCATGAACACTGTATGTATGCCCGGCACTGCGCCCTCCACCAGGCTTTGCCCCCGGCACAGGCTGTTCTGAAGCAAATTGTCGTCCGATTCCTGGAGAAGCTCACTCCTCCTGCACCAAACGGCAAAGTGTCAACGCCCTTCCCTTTTGGCCAAGCAGTTCTGCTGCTGGTTCAGACAGTCATTGACGGATCCCACAGCGTGTTCACTGAGGAGCTGGAGAAGTCTACTGACTCTGACAGTAAGAGCTACTGGGAGTACCTGAAGTGTGTTAACTATCACCCCAGTGGTCTGGGGATTGAAGCCTTCTCACTCCTCAGGGGATGAGGAGAGACATTTAAATGTGGCCAACATGATGGTCGAGAAACGTCTGGCTGACGTCGAGCCCCAGCTGTGACACTTCGATCTGAACCCGTCCAGTAAGGGACAGAAGGAGAGCAAGGTGATTACTCCGATTGAATCGAACGCCAGCTCCAAAGACCATTGAGGTAAGCAACACAACTTTTTTGAGTTCTCAATCTTTTATAGAAATTATCACTATTAGTAAATTGGTTGTAAAAAATGGCATTCTGTCTTTTCTGCTTTCAGTCTGTTGTGCGCGTGAATACTCCTGTGTCAACTAACCTGCTGACAACACCACCTGAGACTCCTGGGTCAACTCCACTGAGCACGACCTCTATACACTGAGAAATGAATGAGGTAACAGCTGACCTCCAGTCAGGTAGGTTTGCACAGAGTCTCTTGTCATGAAGTATTTTCACACTGATATACCTCATCTACTTGCATGTGTTTCTTTCCTAAGGTTATTGTGGACGAGACATTGATCCTCTGTGTAATTTCCAGGAGATGGATGTGGTCAAGCTGAAGAAGAGCAGAGTCAATCGTTTCCTCTGTAGACTTCTGTGTTGCTGCATCTAGTAAAAGATGTTGTGAACCTGACCTTCTCTTCACCTGCTTTTCACCATGCCCTGCTCACCCCCCCCCCCCCTCATCTCAGCTTAGATGGGATTTGTTTTGTGTGTTTTAGAATTTGACTGATTACTGTAGCGCCACCTAGGGGCCAATCAATGCCACCTTTGGCATGCCAGTTACTCTTTCAGGGTTCCAC
This sequence comes from Oncorhynchus kisutch, assembly GCF_002021735.2. Lineage (NCBI taxonomy): Eukaryota > Metazoa > Chordata > Actinopteri > Salmoniformes > Salmonidae > Oncorhynchus > Oncorhynchus kisutch. The sequence goes on from NC_034193.2 coordinate 20,359,846, forward strand.
CATTATGCCAAATGTTACAACCTTTTACTAATTGTTTGTTGAGTTATTGTCTGAAAATAAAGAAATAACTGAATAATCGGAACACTAACAAAAAAGAGGACTTCATGCGCTTTTGCTGCTAGGAGCCTTAAAAGAAAAACTATGTTTAGATAAGATTGAATACATTAAATACATAGCAGTGTTTTCATTAGTTAAAAAAATATATACAGTATTGATAAATCGATTGATTAATAATTGTACATTTAAGTGACGGACAATTCATCGTCCAACAACGCTTTGAATGTGTGTTTAGATTGAGCTTGTTGCCCAGTCTTTCCATGAATTTGTATTTCTTCAGTTCTCCAGAAGAGGGCAGTCTTGTCTAACATTTAAACCTATGAAATACTATGACCTGACATTTGAATTCATACTTCTAAAACAGCCCTGTTTGTCTTGAAAGTAGTTGTTTAAGTAGGTCTTAGCCTGTGTGGCTTTCATTCATTGTCATCTATTCTTAAAATATGAACACAACATTATTCCCAAGCAGTCTACAAAAACGTTATTCTGTATGTGGCTAAACTTTGAATAGGACGGAGAGATGAGTAAGAATGAGGCATGTTTTTAATTATTACTTTTGTTTGTTTGTGGTTGTGACCCTTTTTTGAGATCTCTGAGACATCATACTCTCGGCATATTTCCATCTCTTCTTATATCTCTTCTTATAATCGGCCTCTTACTTCAGAGCTTTACGAAACAGACATTTCTCAAGTTCAAACACTATGGCTACTATCATGATTTAACTTTATGGAGACAATTGAACTGTTTTCTTGCTTTTCCAATCACTTAATGACTGAATCATTATGACAACACAAACCACATATATATATACAAACCACATTTAATATTTACTATGCCCTCAATTAAAGGTTTGCATTACCTCTGATGCTGCCACTACACATTCATTGCTTTGTTGTTGTCTAACAATACGACACAGACTGACATTTTCAAGAAAAACTCTCATCCTTCACAATGGTAGTCTGCTTTCTGACTATAAATTATCATCTTAGTTTTCACTGTTGGAGTTGGCCTAAATGCCTCACTCGGCTCTCTTGTTCCTCAAGTTGTTTTTCTCGTTTGGTGCCCTGTGGCACTTCTGTGTGGTTCCTCTAGAGAGCCATAAATTTGGACTTTCTGTGTCAGGGTGAAGCCCAACTGTCTGACACTGCAGGCTGGGCCAATTTGGTTCTTTGTGAGGGCTCCTGCTCCCATGTTGCATAGGAGACATGAACTGCTCTGGGAAGCTGTGGTTCTAGGTACAGAACTAGGATCATTTTACCCACCCCAAAGCCATTAGGATAGAAAGTTCCAAACTGGCCTGAGGTCAGTGTCTATTTTGTACGACTTCATTCTACCCTGTACCAGTAGACACTTGACCGCTGCAGGCGTACTGCTCTTACAGAAAGTTTAGTGCTATCCGGGATCCTTGTGACGACCCTGCCGTAAACCCTAAGCCTAACCTTAACCTTTGCCCTAACCATAACTCTTACCTAACCCTAACCTTTATCTTAACCCTACCTTTACCAGTTTACATTTCAATGGGGGTAGGGAATTCTCAAGGATTCCAGATAGCAAGGACCCTTACAGAAGCGGCTACAGAACCGTTGGTAAAACCTTCTGGAATGGCTGTGTTGGTATATGCTAGAGAGAGTAGTATTTTCACAAGTTTATTACAACATGTTACAGATGTAGTATCTTAAAAGTTGATCACCGTGTTGCAGGAGAAATATACATTGTGTAGTGTATTTGAGGTTTAAAAACACTTCTGAAGTTTTTAATTTCCACTTTGAAATTCCAGATTTGATAATCAACCCCTACAAAAATGTCTGTTGGTTATAATCCACATAATAATTCACATTTCCTGTTTCTGCGGGATTATTTTTCGGCTGTAGCAAATTGGCTCAAATTAAGATCCTACATCTGTACATACTTTTGTTGGCCTTACTTTGCTCTGTTGACATCTCAGACACCCTCGACCCATTCCAATTTGCATACCGCCCCAACAGATCCCCAGATGACGCAATCTCTATTGCACTCCACACTTCCCACTCCCACCTGGACAAGAGGAACACCTACTCTCTGTGAGAATGCTGTTTGTTGACTACAGCTCAGCGTTCAACACCGTAGCGCCCTCAAAGCTCATCACTGAACTCAGGGCCCTGAGACTAAACACCTTTCTCTGCAACTGGATCCTGGTCTTCCTGACGGGCCGCCCCCAGGTGGGAAGGGTAGGCAACTACACATCCACCGTGCTGACCCTCAACATGGGTGCCCCTCAGGCGTGAGTACTTAGTCCCCTCCTGTACTCCCTGTTCACCGACAACTCTGTGGCCGCACAGGACTCCAACACCATCATCAGATTCGCTGATGACACAAAGGTGGTAGGCCTAATCACCGACAACGATTAGAGAGCCTATAGGGAGGAGGTCAGTGAGCGACAACAACATCTCCCTCAACGTAAGCAAGACAAAGGAGCTGATTGTGGTATACAGGAAACGGACGGCTGCGCACGCCACCCTACACATCGAAGGGGCTGTAGTGGAGAGGGTATAGAACGTCAAGTTCCTAGGTGACCACATCACTAAGGAATTAACGTGTTCCACACACACCAACACAATTGTGAAGAGGGCACGACAATGGCTCTTCCCCCTTAGGAGGCTGAAAAGTTTTGGAATTGTCCCTTAGATCCTCAAAAAGTTCTACAGCTGCACCATTGAGTGCATCTTGACTGACTGGATCACGTTTGGTATGGCAACTGATTGGCATTCGGGTAGTGTGTACGGCCCTGTACATCACTGGGGCCGAGCTCCCTGCCATCCAGGAACTCTATACCAAGTAGTGTCAGAGGAAGGCCCAAAAAATTGTCAAGAACTCCAGCCACCCAAGTCATAGACTGTTGGGTTAACTATTTGGTTAACTATTTGGTTAACTATTTGGTTAACTATTTAACTATCTGCATTGACCCTTTTTGCGCTAACGTTTTTTTTGAGTCATCTCATAGGCTGCTGCTACCGTTTATTACCTATCCTGTTGTCATATGTACATATCTAAGTCAGTTACCTTGTACCCCTGCACATCGACTCGGTTCTGATACCCCGTGTAAAGTATATAAGCGTTTCACCGTCAGTCTACACGTGTTGTTTGATAACATTTGGTTGATTTGATTCTCTTGGGGAGATACAGGTGTTTTCGCTATGCTTTTACGGTCTTATTTCGCACAACTAAGACAATTAGCAGCTTCCAAACCAGTCAAACTGAAAGCGCCTGTCATCGCCAAGCAGTAGACGGTGAAGGTGACCCCTGGCAACACACTCAGACAGGAGCTGGTCGTGTGGACGCCTTATCTCCTCAGTTACGCTGTATGGCAGTGTGTGCAGCTCCATTGGAGCGACACAAACACAACAAACCCTAACACAACAGTATCCTCAGTGACTGATTTGGAGCGCTCTGTCGGAGGCCAGCGAAGTATAGATGACCTACAGGCTTTAAAGTTGTCCAGACGCCTCAGGCCTACTTGTTTGTCTCACTGAATGCCCATAGGCCTACATAACGCTGTCACGGGAGTGAGAGTTTAAGAGGCAGCCAACAAAACAGTTGCTTGGAAATGTTTATTTATTTTCAAACTTGAGGTAATATCAATGTGGAGCGCTTCAGTGCATGAAACGGTTCTACTCATGAACTTGAACCTAGATTCAGAATAGTTCAGTCAGGTCAATTTCATATCAGCAGCTGTGAGCTAGTTATTTCACCGGCTCTTCTCTCATCTGTTTGAGTCATCCGTGTGCGTGTTCTTTTTGCCTGATTTAAGAAGTGTGTCTAATTGCTTGGTAAGAACCACTTGGTCTCCAGGGCCTGTAATCATTACGTACACCTGTCACTATCATTACGCGCAGCAACGCTCACTGGACTCACCCCGTGTCACCGTTATTGTCATGACGATTCCCCTGTCCACACGCTGTCCATATTCTGTTCCTGTCCGTGGTTATTAAATATTCACTCCCCGTACCTGCTTCTCGTCTCCAGCGTCTGTCCTTACATTGCTAGGTCATAATTGGACCAGTCAGAGATGTGCTCGTTGCCAAATCTCGTGGCGTTGTCCTCTCGCAGGCAGCGGATGGCTCAGCTTCATTTGGTCAAAATGTGCTCGTCTCTGACCCAATTACTCACTCATTCATTCGTTCATTCATTCAGAAACCCTATGGAGTTTAAAAGCCAAGTGCATGATTACGCCTTAAATCAATCTGCACGTTTAGTGCTCTTCAAGCAGCAATTAGTTGGCCCAGAGTCATCAATTCACCATGAATGGCCATCTACTGTAGGCATTTAGAGTCCCGGAAAGTTCTGTATCTTGGGGAAAATTGCTGTCTAACTGGAACAGATACAGAATGTGATAGAGATTCAAGTCACATGAATTCTACATTGGAGGATCAGTGCGATCTATTCAATTTCCTCAACCTTTTATGGGTATCATCCTTGTGTCTTTGTGGTTGTGATTGGGTCTAGGGCCACACAGACAGTGTCCTAGTGTCTCTTCATTTTACCAGTGTGTGGGTGGGTGTATGAGACTTAACCGACGACAGTCAGCCGCTGCATGTCTGTTTGAGAGAGAAACAGGAGACAGGCGGTGTGTGGTTGGGGCAGTGTCACTTAAAAACAGACAGCTCTCGTCTCTCTCCTCTCTGCTCTCACCTTAATAACAGACAGCTCTCTGCTCTCACCTTAATAACAGACAGCTCTCTCCTCTCACCTTAATAACAGACAGCTCTCGTCTTTCTGCTCTCACCTTAACAGACAGCTCTCTCCTCTCACCTTAATAACAGACAGCTCTCTCCTCTCACCTTAATAACAGACAGCTCTCGTCTCTCTGCTCTCACCTTAATAACAGACAGCTCTCTCCTCTCACCTTAATAACAGACAGCTCTCTCCTCTCACCTTAATAACAGACAGCTCTCGTCTTTCTGCTCTCACCTTAACAGACAGCTCTCGTCTTTCAGCTCTCACCTTAACATACAGCTCTCGTCTCTCTCCTCTCTGCACTCACCTTAATAACAGACAGCTCTCGTCTCTCTCCTCTCTGCTCTCACCTTAATAACAGACAGCTCTCGTTTCTCTCCTCTCTGCACTCACCTTAATAACAGACAGCTCTCGTCTCTCTCCTCTCTGCTCTCACCTTAATAACAGACAGCTCCCGTTTCTCTCCTCTCTGCACTCACCTTAATAACAGACAGCACTCGTCTCTCTCCTCTCTGCACTCACCTTAATAACAGACAGCTCTCGTCTCTCTGCACTCACCTTAATAACAGACAGCTCTCGTCTCTCTCCTCTCTGCACTCACCTTAATAAGACAGCTCTCGTCTCTCTCCTCTCTGCTCTCACCTTAATAACAGACAGCTCTCGTCTCTCTCCTCTCTGCTCTAACCTTAATAACAGACAGCTCTCGTCTCTCTCCTCTCTGCTCTAACCTCAATAACAGACAGCTCTCGTCTTTCTGCTCTCACCTTAACAGACAGCTCTCGTCTCTCTCCTCTCTGCTCTCACCTTAATAACAGACAGCTCTCGTCTCTCTGCTCTCACCTTAATAACAGACAGCTCTCGTCTTTCTGCTCTCAGCTTAATAACAGACAGCTCTCGTCTCTCTCCTCTCTGCTCTCACCTTAATAACAGACAGCTCTCGTCTTTCTGCTCTCACCTTAATAACAGACAGCTCTCGTCTCTCTCCTCTCTGCTCTCACCTTAATAACAGACAGCTCTCGTCTTTCTCCTCTCACCTTAATAACAGACAGCTCTCGTCTTTCTCCTCTCACCTTAATAACAGACAGCTCTCTCCTCTCACCTCTCACCTTAATAACAGACAGCTCTCGTTTCTCTCCTCTCTGCACTCACCTTAATAACAGACAGCTCTCGTTTCTCTCCTCTCTGCACTCTCCTTAATAACAGACAGCTCTCGTTTCTCTCCTCTCACCTCTCACCTTAATAACAGACAGCTCTCGTCTCTCTCCTCTCTGCTCTCACCTTAATAACAGACAGCTCTCGTCTCTCTCCTCTCTGCTCTAACCTTAATAACAGACAGCTCTCGTCTTTCTGCTCTCACCTTAACAGACAGCTCTCGTCTCTCTCCTCTCTGCTCTAACCTCAATAACAGACAGCTCTCGTCTTTCTGCTCTCTGCTCTCTGCTCTAACCTCAATAACAGACAGCTCTCGTCTTTCTGCTCTCTGCTCTCTGCTCTAACCTCAATAACAGACAGCTCTCGTCTCTCTCCTCTCTGCTCTCACCTTAATAACAGACAGCTCTCGTCTCTCTCCTCTCTGCTCTCACCTTAATAACAGACAGCTCTCGTCTTTCTGCTCTCACCTTAATAACAGACAGCTCTCGTCTCTCTCCTCTCTGCTCTCACCTTAATAACAGACAACTCTCGTCTTTCTCCTCTCACCTTAATAACAGACAGCTCTCGTCTCTCTCCTCTCTGCTCTCACCTTAATAACAGACAACTCTCGTCTCTCTCCTCTCACCTTAATAACAGACAGCTCTCTCCTCTCACCTCTCACCTTAATAACACAGCTCTCGTCTTTCTCCTCTCACCTTAATAACAGACAGCTCTCGTCTTTCTCCTCTCACCTTAATAACAGACAGCTCTCTCCTCTCACCTTAATAACAGACAGCTTCTATCCACACACGTTGATGCCCTTGGCTTTACAAACCTTGCTTTAATACACATCGTCTCTCTCTCTCTCTCCTTCCCCCTCCTTCCCCTGCTATATTTGCAGGCAGCTTTAGCGCCAGACACCCTGAGGCAGCAGTAGCGCCAGTGAGTCTTCCCACCTCTGTTTTTGTGGTGGGAGATGACATGTGGAAGCTTTGAAGGGCAGGAGGAGGGCGGGAGAGCGGAGGAACACATCACTCTGCAGCAGAGGGACTGTAATGTCATGTGGCCTGCAGTCCGCCCAGATTCCCTGGCTGTCTATGTGGGCAGTGAGGAATGGCGACAGGAAGAACCCCCCCCCCACCTCATCCTCCTTCCCTCGTTCTCTCACTCCTTCTCCGGTCTCCCCCCTTTTCTCTCCCACCATACTCTCTGTCTCTCCTCTCTCTCCCGCTCAGATTTGGGCCACATTTTAACTGTGTGTGAAATTTTAGACGAATAGTTGTAAAAGTCGTTTTTTCCCCCTCTGTTTTCTCCTGGGCGTGATGACCTGTCACTCATAGCTCAATAGTGTGTGAATGGGCAGGTGTGAATGAGCAGAACAGACCGAACATGTTGAATGCAGATCCTCAGGCATTACACACCCCTGAAGAAGAGTGAGGAAGTCAACAGTACTTTTCCAAACGTGGGGAAGGTTTGTGTTTGTAGTCATGTACGGAGCTGGACACACCACCTGACACTAAGGCCATTGTTGAAGGAATGATCAAAAACAAATGTCTGCCAAAAAAAAAGCTCGCAATTGACATTTTTTTGGGGGGGGGGGACCCAAGCTTGTCAAAATGTATGTAAAACCGTATTAGACTACATCTCTGTGTTGGGCCTAAAAAAAACTGCAGGGATTACAGAGGAGGCAGACAGACCCTCCAGACAATTGCTACTCTCCTCTGTTAGCATTATGGGGGCTTGAACAGTTTACACACTATAGAGGTAGTAGAAACACCTTGATATCTCCCGGTTGTGGAAATAAAAGGATGAAAGGGAGATGAAAGTCTGAGGGTTTGGTCTACTTTAGATTGCCGCCTCTGATGGAACAGTAGTTGTTTCATGTTACTTCTTCAGCCATACCTGGATGTTTTTACTGTGGGTTATGTCATGTTTTGCCCTGGGGGGTTACTCTACAAACCGTCGTTGGAAAGTAACATCCAGAACATCACTACCCATTGTTATTAGGTGAATGTCAGTTGGCGGAGTGACTAAAAGAGAGATCTTAACAGGACCCCGACTGTCTGTGTTGATGCATTGCAAATAGTATGTGAATGAGTGAGAGTGTGTGTCGGTTTGCCTGTCTTTTACGAAAACCTTCTCTGGGGAAAACATCCAACAAGGTCGATTCCCACGCCGCCATCAAAGGGTAGCTTCGAGAGGAACCTAAGGAGCCTGTCTTTCTAAGATTGCATCAAACCAGTTATCGACCGAAGTGGCTGTCCAGACTCTCCACCCATCTCATGCATACAGTGGGGTTTGTTGCGTCACTGATACCATCGTAGCCTGGTTTGATATGATAGCTGTTACACACAGACACATTGGGGAGAGATTACAGGGTAAAGCAGTCATTAAACGAACCATTTAGTGCGACAAGGTGTTATTATGCAGTAGTCGTCAGGTGAGATGTCAGACCCGCTTTGTGTCACTCCCGGGCTTTCCAAGACCAGCGCTCTGATCACAGAGTGCTCTCGGACTGAATTCTCATGGGAATTCACAATGGCGTTTCATGTTGAACTGTCAGAATATGGCGTTTCGTGGTACTTTCTCATCAGATGTAATGGGACGGTTAATGTTACACTTACAGCCGACGCACGCAGCGCCGATAGTTCGCTACGTACAGAGAAACCCAGCGCTTGTTTTGCAACATGAAACAATATTGAATTGTCTAAAAAATAATGGGGGGGTGGGGGGGGTTCTTCACTTTTCTATGTCAAAGCCCCTCGCAACTCTTCCCTAAAGCGTGTTAAAAGCATCAGGAAAATGCTCACAGCAACAAACGTGAATAAGAACATAAATTACAACCGCGCCCCCCCCCCTCCCCCTCCTCATCTAGTTGCATCTACATTTTCCGCGGCCGGCCTCCCAACTGCTGAGAGTGCTGTTCCTTGAAGCCGCAGTGTATTTTGAAACGAGCTTCAGAGATCCAGCGGCTCCAAAAGCAGGCACAAGGCTGCCAGTGTTCCAGTGTTCAGCCTGGGGCTTGGCACTCACCCTGACCAGAGGGGTCCAGCCAATGGCGGCACTCGCTGTTTGCGAATGAGAGTTTGTGAAGAGAGGTGCGTATGTATTTGCGTGTGCATGTGCTGATGGAGAAACACCCTTTTCCAAGTAGAGCTCTTCCTCAGCCTAGGTGAGTCAGAGAGTCTCATGTTTGGTAGTTTGCGGTTTTGTCCGTTTCTTTGGTAATAAGCTCTTTCCCCCTCCTCCAACCCCATGGTGGAGTCTGCTTGTTACTGAGCTGGAGGCGGGCCAAGATGTGCACCGCAGGAATTGGGCCAATCCACACAGTAGAAGACAGGGGGAGCATTGCTAAATTGGTTCCATACCTTGGCTGACAGTGGTTAGGTCTTTTGAGCTCTGAGAAGAATGGCCTACACTGGTGATAGATAGTGAGCTGGTGACAATGACACAGCCGTCCCCAAATTCCATAGCTGCTATTTGTCTGTCATTATTGTTTCAACGCAACGTTCCCGCTGGGCACCTACATCAGTTCAACGTCTAGTTTTGATTTACAGTGGGGCAAAAAAGTATTTAGTCAGCCACCAATTGTGCAAGTTCTCCCACTTAAAAAGATGAGAGAGGCCTGTAATTTTCATCATAGGTACACTTCAACTATGACAGACAAAATTTGGAAAAAAAATCCGGAAAATCACATTGTAGGATTTTTTATGAATTTATTTGCAAATTATGGTGGAAAATAAGTATTTGGTCAATAACAAAAGTTTATCTCAATACTTTGTTATATACCCTTTGTTGGCAATGACAGAGGTCAAACGTTTTCTGCAAGTCTTCACAAGGTTTTCACACACTGTTGCTTGTATTTTGGCCCATTCCTCCATGCAGATCTCCTCTAGAGCAGTGATGTTTTGGGGCTGTTGCTGGGCAACACAGACTTTCAACTGCCTCCAAAGATTTTCTTTGGGTTGAGATCTGGAGACTGGCTAGGCCACTCCAGGACCTTGAAATGCTTCTTACGAAGCCACTCCTTCGTTGCCCGGGCGGTGTGTTTGGGATCATTGTCATGCTGAAAGACCCAGCCACTTTTCATCTTCAATTCCCTTGCTGATGGAAGGAGGTTTTCACTCAAAATCTCACGATACATGGCCCCAATCATTCTTTCCTTTACACGGATCAGTCGTCCTGGTCCCTTTGCAGAAAAACAGCCCCAAAGCATGATGTTTCCACCCCCATGTTTCACAGTAGGTATGGTGTTCTTTGGATGCAACTCAGCATTCTTTGTCCTCCAAACACGACGAGTTGAGTTTTTACCAAAAAGTTCTATTTTGGTTTCATCTGACCATATGACATTCTCCCAATCTTCTTCTGGATCATCCAAATGCTCTCTAGCAAACTTCAGACGGGCCTGAACATGTACTGGCTTAAGCAGGGGGACACATCTGGCACTGCAGGATTTGAGTCCCTGGCGGCATAGTGTGTTACTGATGGTAGTCTTTGTTACTTTGGTCCCAGCTCTCTGCAGGTCATTCACTAGGTCCCCCCGTGTGGTTCTGGGATTTTTGCTCACCGTTCTTGTGAACATTTTGACCCCACGGGGTGAGATCTTGCGTGGAGCCCCAGATCGAGCGAGATTATCAGTGGTCTTGTATGTCTTCCATTTCCTAATAATTGCTCCCACAGTTGATTTCTTCAAACCAAGCTGCTTACCTATTGCAGATTCAGTCTTCCCAGCCTGGTGCAGGTCTACAATTTTGTTTCTGGTGTCCTTTGACAGCTCTTTGGTCTTGGCCATAGTGGAGTTTGTAGTGTGACTGTTTGAGGTTGTGGACAGGTGTCTTTTATACTGATAACAAGTTCAAACAGGTGCCATTAATACAGGTAACGAGTGGAGGACAGAGGAGCCTCTTAAAAAAGAAGTTCCAGGTCTGTGAGAGCTAGAAATCTTGCTTGGTTGTAGGTGACCAAATACTTATTTTCCACCATAATTTGCAAATAAATTCATAAAAAATCCTGCAATGTGATTTTCTGGATTTTTTCTCTCTCATTTTGTCTGTCATAGTTGAAGTATACCTATGATGAAAATTACAGGCCTCTCTCATCTTTTTAAGTGGGAGAACTTGCACAATTGGTGGCTGACTAAATACTTTTTTGCCCCACTGTACATGTGGTTTAGTTGTCAACTAACATGACTTCAACGTGAAATCAAAAAGAAAATTCACCATGTCATTGGATTTAAGTTAAAAGTTTGGTGAAAAAAAAGACTAAATGCCTTTATGTGGATGACTTTTTTTTCGAAACCAATCATTTCCCCACGATGATTCAACATCATCACATCGATATTTTTTTTGCGTGTTTGGTTGAAATGATGTGGAAACAACGTTTATTTAACCAGTTTGAGCCCAGTGGGATGTAATGAACTGTAATTGATGTCGGGCCGAAATCGGTCGGTAGAGGGGGACGACACATAAAACCCTGAGTCGCACTGTTTACACACATGGATATGACATTAGTCCGGAAAGCTCTATGAGTATGTCAGTCAGAGTGTTCATCTGTCTTCGTCCTCTGTCGGAATATCCTCTCGGGGTCTAGAAGTCTAGAACGCCAAATCTAAATAAACAGCTGTATTTCTTCTTCTTTTGTCTGGTCAGGAGACTCTGCTGTGGCGTTGCCAAGTTGAGCATCTACATTTGGGTTTGGCTGTTCCCTCTTCCCGTCTGCTCGGTCGCCCCAGAAACCACAGGAAAGGGAAGCCGGAACCCTCCGAAAGCTCCGAAAATATTGTCCTGGGTAAAAATGGCCACTTGAATGGCAACATTCAGCCCCCATCCACTACAAACAAAAGGACTTTGACAGAGGGAGAAAGATGTGCAGTTTCATTTTTGTTTCTGCTTTTCTAGCTACAGTTACACTTCCATTTTCTCTTTCATTTGACAGTTTAATGTGAATACAGTATATGAATCATATACGGTATCTACTGCAAATACACTTTTTTTTAATACGTTGTTTGTTTACTTGTGTTTGTATTCCATTGTCACTTGTCTGCTGGTCGTTGCATTTGTGGATTTATAGGGAAAGAGAAACTTCATTCATCATGAGGTCAGGTCTGTCACGCTCTAGCTGTAATAGTAAGGCCTAGCCTTGAAAGTGACTTGAAATGTGGTGGAACTTCAGTCAAAGTCTCCACATTGCCATCTTTTTCCATCCCACTACTATGGAACTTTATCTCCAACAAACACATATACAGATGCAGGATCTTAATTGGAGCCAGTTTGGAAAATGGGGGGGGGGGGGGATCAAGTCTGAAATTTCGAAGTGGAAATTACAAATTTCAGAAGCCTTTTTAAACCTAAAATACACAAATGTCCTGCCTGCATTGCAGGAAAGTTCTCCTACGAAAGGGTGATCAAATTAAGATCTTACATCTGTAAACACACTCACATAAAACCTCCAAATGCCACCCAACACACACAGACACACACATCCTGGCAATCAAATGCAAACACTCACTCACACACATACAAACAAACACACAAACAGACCCCCCCCCCCCACACACATTATTCTGGTGTCTTTGATGGAAGCTAAGGTGTGGTCTATATGGGTGGTGTGTGTGTGTTTTATAGTTGTGTGTGCATCAGTGTCGGTGTCCTCCCTAAGTGAGGAGGGCCATCTGGTCACCCCGCCATTGCTGTCCGTGGTCCCTGTGAAGTACTGTCAGCGTAGCCGCTGCGGTCGACTGTGGCGACTGACTGCTTGCTGCACAGCAACATCCAGGCTGGGCTCTCACCTCAGAAAAGGAGATTTGGGTTTTCTCAAATGGAGGGGTTGCTCCTGAGCTATTTACAGAGCCCAGTACCGGTCCAGTGCCACCCACGATATTCCATATGAGAACCAGTGTGTGTTGTGTGGTGGGAAGGGGGTTTGAGGTTGAGGGGGAGGGGGGGGGGGGGGGGGGGCAGTGTGTGTGTGCGTGCATGCGCTTGTGTGCACAATCTGAGTGCATAATGTAAATGTTTGAAAATAAAATGAATGGACGTTCCATAAAATGACCTATTATCTTGTTATCATGTCATTCATTATCATCACCACTTCGCTTCTTTCTTGTCGGCCATTTTAATTGAAAACCATCACAGTACGGTACTTATTTGTAACCCAGAGATGATTTGATATTGAGACAAAAACGGCTGCATTGGGTCTTTAAGATTTAATTGAGAATGTTTTTGGGAAAGCCTTTCCGTCTCTATCAGAAAGTTATCATTGGCATCCTTGCTAACGGCTACAGAAGGTGTAGACATGCGTACACACCGCACACATGCACAGACAGGGGGGGGGGGTATTACTGTGCCGTTTCAGAAAGTTAGCTGATGCATTTTGTTCATGTCTTGTGATTAACTCGGGCAAATTCATGAATTACCTAATAAGTTCAGCACATTTGTTTTTATTTTGTTGAATTACGTTTTAATGTCCCGATTCCGTGATTCTATCCGCGTTCTCGGCAACAGATTTTCTATGGACCTAGGTATGGGGTAAATTGAGCATTATATAGACAGGGTAAGTTGAGCCACTTTGGGGTACATTTCTGTACTGAATGAAATATTACCACCACCTTTTTAAAACCATGTATATCTTTATTTCACAAACACAGTTCAACACAATCCCCTTTTCCCCCCCTGCTAATCTATCGTAGCCTCTCTTTTGCACAGGTACATGTTCATTTTCTTTTTTGTCAATCTACCTCTTCAGTGTTATTGATTTATTTACTTGTTCATCCCTTGCTGCTGCTCAAATGAACTTCTTCCCTTCTCTCACTTCCTTGGCTGCTCTTTCAAGAACCTCAAAGGGGGGCCAGACCCCTGCTTGTTTTACTTTTGTATACACGGGACATGATGATGTCTGCTATGTAACAATAAAATGTGCACTATCTTGAGTTCATATGAGTTAATATGCATATTATGGCTAAACGGCACAATTTACTACAAAGCAACCATTTTGACTCTATTAGCCCACACAGTTACAAGGATGCACTTTCATGCTAGGTGCATGACCTCATATTGTAGCTTATAGAGACCCCAACTGATGTATAGAACAATCTTTAAATGATTTACTTTGGTTTAAATACACGCATCATGAAACCTCTAACACAATAAATTCATTTGACTTGGTGAAAATACATTTTTTGGATCGAACTACCTTATAACTTTTTCCAACTGGTTTCTTCCTTCACAGACTCTGTGAAATGATGACCTCATCCTAAATATTTGGTCAATCAGTCACTTAAGAGATTTTTTTTTCTGCCAAATTTACATATACTGTAAATTAGCTACTGCAAATAAAATATAATTTGACTCATCTACAGTACTCTAGCTGAAATAATACCTCCTTCCCTGAATGTCTATCCAAGACGAAAGCAACCAAATAAACTCCCAACCGCCTACACGTTAAACACGCAAACCACCCAAGTGGGGACGACCTCCAGCAACTCCAAAGGAGTCTCTCCGGGTTGTGAATATTAGGTTAAGGTTATTTTCGGCAACCCCTGCCTTGCTCCAAGAGAAAATTACAGCACAGAAACGAGAAGGGAAAAAGAAAATCGGAAGTGGGCCTTTCCACCGTATAATTTTCCTGTTTCTATTTTCAAAGGATGAGGTATTCCTCGAGGAAGCTCTGTTCAATTTATGACCCCTCTGGTCTAGATAGTTGACCTCAAATCAATGGGATGGGGCTCGTGCCGCTCCTCTCAAAGGCCTGAAGAGATATGTCCCTGGAGCTTCTCGGTCTATGGTCTGAAAGAGCAGTAACCCTTACAGGACAAGACTAACTACTCAGCTTTATCGCCCCGGTTGATCTCAGGGGCGTTATCAAACAGAACAGGTATCAAAACAACATTAGTCCACTGAGACTATTAAAATCCCATTGAGATTTTGTTTTCAGGGGGCCTTGAATAAACATAAAACTAAAGCAATGCCAACATTTTAAACTAAACTGGCATTGAATCAAATAAAGCTTTCTTGCTACCTGCTTCGTCGAATAAATGTTATACACTTGAGTGTAAAAAACATTACGGACAACTTCCTAATATTTTCCCTCAGAAAAACCTCAATTCGTCAGGGCATGGACTCTACAAGGTGTCGAAAGCGTTCCACAGGGATGCTGGCCCATGTTGACTCCATTTGTTACCCACAGCTGTGTCGAGTTGGCTGGATGTCCTTTGGGCGGTGGACCATTCTTAATACACATGGTAAACTGTTGAGTGTGAAAAACCCAGCAGAGTTGCATTTCTTGACGCAAACTGATGCACCTGGCACCTACTACCATACCCCATTCAAAGGCACTTAAATATTTTGTCTTGCCCATTCACCCTCTGAATGGCACACATACACAAGCCAAGGCTCAATTGTCTTTTTAAAATCCTTTTTTTTTTTGAAACAATGGAATCTATCTCCTCCTTCATCTACACCAGGTATTCCCAAACTGGGGCACGGGTACCCATACGCGCAGTGCCGCCAGATAAAAATGTGATTCACATAAAAATATATGTATTATATTTTTTTTTCTTCTATTTTTTCTCTTCACATTTTCAAACAGGCAAGCCCCATACTATTGTGGAGGACTTCATTCTTCCTGCTGCCGCTGATATGGCTGGGACAATGCTGGGGGAAAAGGCCAAAAAAACTATACACACAATGTCTTCATCAAACAACACTGTTTCACGATGCATCAGTGACATGGCAGGAGATGTTTTGAAACAATTACTTCGCATACAGGTCAGTGAATTATATGCGTTACAGCTGGATGAGTCAACAGACGTGGCGGGCCTGGCACAGCTTCTGGTACAGTGGGGCAAAACAATTATTTAGTCAGCCACCAATTGTGCAAGTTCTCCCACTTAAAAAGATGAGAGAGGCCTGTAATTTTCATCATAGGTACACTTCAACTATGACAGACAAAATGAGGGAAGAAAATCCAGAAAATCACATTGTAGGATTTTTATGAATTTATTTGCAAATTATGGTGGAAAATAAGTATTTGGTCAATAACAAAAGTTTATCTCAATACTTTGTTATATACCTTTTTTAGGTCAAACATTTTCTGTAAGTCTTCACAAGGTTTTCACACACTGTTGCTGGTATTTTGGCCCATTCCTCCATGCAGATGTCCTCTAGAGCAGTGATGTTTTGGGGCTGTTGCTGGGTAACACGGACTTTCAACTCCCTCCAAAGATTTTCTATGGGGTTGAGATCTGGAGACTGGCTAGGCCACTCCAGGACCTTGAAATGCTTCTTACGAAGCCACTCCTTCGTGGCCTGGGCAGTGTGTTTGGGATCATTGTCATGCTGAAAGACCCAGCCACGTTTACCAAAAAGTTAAATTTTGGTTTCATCTGACCATATGACATTCTCCCAATCTTCTTCTGGATCATCCAAATGCTCTCTAGCAAACTTCAGACGGGCCTGGACATGTACTGGCTTAAGCAGGGGGACACGTCTGGCACTGCAGGATTTGAGTCCCTGGCGGTGTAGTGTGTTACTGATGGTAAGCCTTGTTACTTTGGTCTCAGCTCTCTGCAGGTCATTCACTAGATCCCCCCGCATGGTTCTGGGATTTTTGCTCACCGTTCTTGTGATCATTTTGACCCCACGGGGCGAGATCTTGCGTGGAGCCCCAGATCGATTTTGACCCCAGATTATCAGTGGTCTTGTATGTCTTCCATTTCCTAATAATTGCTCCCACAGTTGATTTCTTCAAACCAAGCTGCTTACCTATTGCAGATTCAGTCTTCCCAGCCTGGTGCAGGTCTACAATTTTGTTTCTGGTGTCCTTTGACAGCTCTTTGGTCTTGGCCATGGTGGAGTTTGGAGTGTGACTGTTTGAGGTTGTGGACAGGTGTATTTTATACTGATAACAAGTTCAAACAGGTGCCATTAATACAGGTAATGAGTGGAGGACAGAGGAGACTCTTAAAGAAGAAGTTACAGTTCTGTGAGAGCCAGAAATCTTGCTTGTTTGTAGGTGACAAAATACTTATTTTCCACCATAATTTGCAAATAAATTCATAAAAAATCCTACAATGTGATTTTCTGGATTTTTTTCCCCTCATTTTGTCTGTCATAGTTGAAGTGTACCTATGATGAAAATTACAGGCCTCTCTCATCTTTTTAAGTGGGAGAACTTGCACAATTGGTGGCTGACTAAATACTTTTTTTGCCCCACTGTAAATGTCCGTTACGTTTATGGGGGGGTCAATTAAGGAAGACATCCTCTTCTGGAAACCAGGACAGCATGAGAGGATATTTTTAAAGCACTGGACAGCTTGTGACAATGGGCAGCGACCTTGTAATGCTTTTACAACATACAGAAGTGCGCTGGTTATCAAGGGGCAAAGTATTGACACGTTTTTATTCATTGAGAGACGAGCTTAAAGTTTTCTTTACTGACCATAATTTTCTCTCACCTGAATGATCTGAATCTAGGATTACAGGGACTCTCCGCAACTATATTCAATGTGTGGGACAGAATTGAGGCTATGATTAAGAAGTTGGAGCTCTTTTCTGTCTACATTAACAAGGACAACACACAGGTTTTTCCATCATTATATGATTTTTTGTGTGCAAATGTACTCAAGCACACGGACAATGTCAAATATGATATAGCGAAGCACCTGAGTGAGTTGAGTGCGCAATTATGCAGGTACTTTCCCGAAACGGACGAAACAACTGGATTCGTTATCCCTTTCATGCCCTGCCTCCAGTCCACTTACCGATATCTGAACAAGAGAGCCTCATTGAAATTTCAACAAGCGGTTCTGTGAAAACTGAATTTAATCAGAAGCCACTGTCAGATTTCTGGATAGGGCTGCGCTCAGAGTATCCTGCCTTGGCAAATCGCGCTGTCAAGACACTGCTGCCCTTTGCAACCTCGTACCTATGTGAGAGTGGATTCTCAGCCCTCAATAGCATGAAAACTAAATACAGGCACAGACTGTGTGTGGAAAATGATTTAAGACTGAGACTCTCTCCAGTACAACCAAACATTGCAGAGTTATGTGCATCCTTTCAAGCACACCTTTCTCATTAACCTGTGGTGAGTTATTCACAATTTATGATGAACAAATAAGGTTTTATATGTAAGATGGCTAGATAAAGAGCAAAATGATTGATTATTATTATATTATTATTTGTGCCCTGGTCCTATAAGAGCTCTTTGCCACTTCCCACGAGCCGGGTTGTGACGACAACTCACACTCATTCTTATGTTTAATAAATATATCGTATGGTGTGTGTGTGTGGCAGGCTTACAATGATGGCAAAAACAACATTTGAGAGTGCGCTGACCCTGGTGCTAGAGGGGGTACAGCTGACCCTGGTGCTAGAGGGGGTACAGCTGACCCTGGTGCTAGAGGGGGTACAGCTGACCCTGGTGCTAGAGGGGGTACAGCTGACCCTGGTGCTAGAGGGGGTACAGCTGACCCTGGTGCTAGAGGGGGTACAGCTGACCCTGGTGCTAGAGGGGGTACAGCTGACCCTGGTGCTAGAGGGGGTACAGCTGACCCTGGTGCTAGAGGGGGTACAGCTGACCCTGGTGCTAGAGGGGGTACAGCTGACCCTGGTGCTAGAGGGGGTACAGCTGACCCTGGTGCTAGAGGGGGTACAGCTGACCCTGGTGCTAGAGGGGGTACAGCTGACCCTGGTGCTAGAGGGGGTACAGCTGACCCTGGTGCTAGAGGGGGTACAGCTGACCCTGGTGCTAGAGGGGGTACAGCTGACCCTGGTGCTAGAGGGGGTACAGCTGACCCTGGTGCTAGAGGGGGTACAGCTGACCCTGGTGCTAGAGGGGGTACAGCTGACCCTGGTGCTAGAGGGGGTACAGCTGACCCTGGTGCTAGAGGGGGTACGCAGCTGGATTTTGAATGTTTGAAGGGGTACGGGACAATAAAAAGTTTGGGAACCACGGCCTTAAAAGAATGATGATGATCACTGCTTACTCCTGCTGTGTTTACAGCATCAGACGTCTGCTGCTGTGCCATAATTATGCCAGTGGTGGAGAATCAAAGGTAAACCTGCCATTACTTTTGATACACACAGACAAGCGGCTGTACCTCTTCGCAGACAGACACACACACATGTACATACACATGCACACATGCAGTCTTGTACAGCTAACCTTGTAGGGGGACACACAATTCCACACACACACACACACACTTTCCTCTCCCATCCATTCTTGTGAGTTCATAAAGTCCTTCAGAAAACCGTTTTGTTTTATACTGCCTTTGATCTCGACCCAAAAAGCACCACTCGCTATAATTATACTTAATGTCACGTGCTAAAATACGACCCGGCAATTCATTACACTTGAAAGTAGCAGACGTGGTATGTTGACATACGATGCTGCTGATGCGTACGCTTATACCACTCCCCACATATTCATCATCAATACAGTTGAATGATAATACAAATCATGCATCATGTTCCCTGGAGGCATATCAACGATGTTGTATATCAGCGATTGCGATCTCATGAACAGTGGGCCACGCTCTTTCCTTCTTTCCCGCTTCCCGTCCCGAAGGCCCTTGCCCGCAGAATAGTGATGGGAGGAAGAGGGGATTGGAGCTGTGCTCTCTTTGCAGTACTGTGCTGGTTAATTATGGGTCTAAGTCGGTAGCTGTAGTTTTGCTCTGCTGGCCTGGCTGGGCGGGTAGTTGGAGCCAGTGGGTCTGGCACAGGGAGGTCTGGCCACAGACCCCGGCGGTGACGGCATAAAGTCTGGGACGAGTCAGAACACCAACTCCAAGGGTTTGGAGCATTCCTCAAATTCCCCTCCCTCCCTCCTACCATGGCTTCCTGCCTCCTCACTAGGCTAGAGTCTCCCCTGCATAGGCAAAACGAGAGAGCAATGGCTTCCCTGTGTGCGTGTGTGCGTTTGTCACATGCTTCATAAACAACAGGTGTAGATTGACAGAAAAATGGTTACTTACTTCCCAACAATGCATATAGAAAGATAATAACACAAGGAATAAATACAGAATGAGTAATGATAACTTGGCTATATACACAGGGTACCAGTACTGAGTCGATGTGCAGGGGTACGAGGTAATTGAGGTATATATGTACATGTAAGTAGGGATAGAGTGACTAGTCAACACAATAGATAATAAGCAGTAGCAGCAGCGTAAGTGATGTGTCAAAATGGGGTCAATTCAGATAGTCCTGGTTGCTATTTGGTTAACTATTTAGCAGTCTTATGGCTCGGGGGTAGAAGCTGTTCAGGGTCCTGTTGGTTCCAGACTTGGTGCATTGGTACCGGTTGTCGTGCGGTAACTGAGAGAACAGTCTATGACTTGGGTGGCTGGAGTTTAGCATTTTTGAAGGGCCTTCCTGACACCGCCTGGCATAAAGGTCCTAGATGGCAGGTAGCTTGACCCCAGTGATGTTCTGGGCCATATGCTCTAACCGCTACAGCGCCTTGCAGTCAGATGCCAAACCGTTGCCATACCAAGCAGTGATGCAGCCAGTCAAGATGCTCTCAATGTGTGTGTGAATGCGTGTGTGTGTGCGTGTGTGACAGAGACTCAGAGTGTGTGTTAATGAGCATGTGGTTGGGTAATGCAAATGATGTACAGTAAGGCTTAGATGCAGGACAGTATCTATCCAGCTTAATCAAAACATACTGGGTCCCTGGTTGATATGCACGCGGTCTGCTGGCCAAGATTTCTCTCAGGGAGTGTGTTTGATGGTGTGTAGGATAGCTGAGTGTTTGCCGAATGAAAAATGAGGCACCGCGTGTCAATAAGAAAATATTTCCCATGACAAGTTTCCCATGGAATGTTTACCCTCTAATGACTAATGTACTTGCTATCTAGGGCCAAATCCTATGGAGATACACACATTAATTTCTTTAATAGCACGTCATGGTAAGTTATCAAGACAAAGTGATATATGTTGATATGAGGTGTCTTGATATGTGGCTGATTTGCTCAAATGGCACAGTGTGCGTTTCCCTAGCAGGTGCCCTGTAGGGTGAATGTCGTGTGTGTGTGTTTTCGAGGCGAGACATGCTGCAGACACTGACAGGTGTGTGGGCTGTGGGGAACTAGAGGTGTGGTTACTGTGGACACGGTAATAATAACACAGATCAAAGTAGGTTGTGCGTCAAATAGCTCCAGTGTGTACGCAGCCCAGGGTCATCTTTACAAACCTCTATCACCATGACAAAACAATAAGGCATTTTCCACTGTCATTATGGAGACTAAAACATGGAATACATGTTAGCATAAAAGAGTTGAACAACCTTTGCTGTTGTTAGAAGGCTTGTAGCATGATAGTGTGACATGGGGGACCTTTCAGATTTCCACCACGATGGGGCACTTTAAGTTAAATCAAATAATTACCCGCTATCACTGTTAAAAGGCAACTGCAATCAGGCATGTTGAGAAACTACTATGGGGCCTACAGCAGGTGGCCATGTCAGTTTGGTTTCCATTGTTTGAAAGCATAATTTCATTTCAAATGAGTAATAATATTGAAATGGTTTGTTTTGAATATATTCATCATGTAAATGTTATGTTGGTAGATATGGCGCATGCAACGTCAGGATAGTCGGTTCGATTCCCTGGACCACCCATACGTAAAATGTATGTGCGCATGTAACTTTGAATAGAAGGTGCTAAATGGCATATTATTAAATTATAAAAGAGTAGAATTGCTTTTAGTTGTTTGTTTTGCTAGTTTGTTGGAGGTCCTCCATCTTTTTTTACTTCTCTTAACCGAATGTCAATACTCAAATGGCTGAAGACCTTCACCAATTCACTGCATATAGACACATGCTATAGTTATACCATATTTAAAGCTACGCTGTTTCAGGATTTTGGTAGAACCCTGCCCGAAATAGGCACCAAAGTGGAGGAGAGGGTATTTCTTCTCTCCATGCATAAACTTCACTTTGACCAGGCTGGGAGTAGTGGGTATTTATATCGAGCTGTGTGCTGTGGCTTCGCCACAATTACAGACTGTGGCTCCCTAGACTCAGAGGTGTGCTGGAGGTGGGGGGACCGAGTGGGGACCAACCCTCTAGTAACTAACAACCTGACAGGCATGCCTCTAACCAAATATTCATACGCACCGCCATATCATACACTCATAGACACCCCAGGGGGGAAAGATTGTGTGAACATGCAAAGGGATGTTTAGTTTTGGAATGATGCTTGGATGAATTACACATTTATGAGGAGATGATGGCAGAAATATTGCAGTTGTGTCCTGCCCATGGGCCTATTAGTTTTTGGCTCATTTGGTTGTGTTCTGTGTGTTTTGATGTATATTCCTTGTGTAGACATAGCGTTGGCATTCAAGGTCGTCTTCGTGGATCTATATTGACGTTAGGATATAAACGAGGAGTTTCTAAGCCCTTCGTACACAACCACTGTGAGCCACGTAGAACAGAACAGTGGGAGTTTATGTTTGTTTCTTGGATATTCTGTTGACTCTGGCACTGGTCGCAGAGGCGAGTTGAGGGGGGAACCGGGGTTTGTGGTTATGTGGGGCTGCTTGGAAGTCAGTCAGGGGCGGTGGCTGAACCACCTTCCCTCCACAACCCAACATCCACCCCACCCTTAACACACATACCACCCTACTTGTTCTCCCAACTACACCCCGCTATACACTTGCACACTTGCACACACACCCTGATCCAGCTCAACTTCTCCCCTGCAGCCAGAATGGTATAGTATATCAGGACTTACAGGATGGTGTCGTGCCGAGCAACAGGAAATACTAGACAGCCTTGTTTATGAGGACAGCGTGTGATGCAATTCCACGCTCACCAGAAAGACCGGTGCCACAAGCCTAGAATTCATTAAACACCTCGCTGACAATGTCCAAAAACACAAGGCACACTGCTAAACTACCAGGCATACTGTGGCATTCTGCGACACCAGTGAAGTTGACTTGCATTTAGACATAGAAAATTATATTTAAGACTAGATATTGCTACATTACATTAAACATTTCTCCAGTATTGACTTGGAAACGTATAGCTTATGTCTTATGGGGTGTGAACGTGCCGTGAGGTTGTTGTTGTAACTGGTTGTCTGACAGATAGCTGACAATTGAAAACAAAAAAGAAAGGTTGTTGATGGAACTTCACATACTTCCCCTGAGGATGTCTGGCATAGCTTCTGTGGTGAAAACCTGTGTTGGCACTGGTACTACTACAGTGCTACAGGATATCTTTTGTAATTGCAACCCCTTTTTCCTCATTACTTCACCCACGACTGTACTTGCCCATGTGTCCTAGGTATCCCCTCTCACTCCGTCACCATAGCTGCATAACAAATAGTAGCCGGTATGCACTCCAAAAACGGGTCTGAATAAAAGTGACAAGCAACCGCAAAAATGCCTCTTCCGGCCGTACGGGAGTAAATTAAGATAGTTGTTCAGCAATACTCCATATTTGGTGAGAATAATGAATGTACATTACAAAAGTATGTGGACACCTGCTTGTTGACCATCTCATTCCAAAAGCTTGGGCATTAATATGGAGTTGGTCCGCCTTCACTCTTCTGGGAAGGCTTTCCAATAGATGTTCGGACATTGCTGCAGGGATTTGCTTCAGCCACAAGAGCATTAGTCAGGTCGTCACTAGTGAGGTCGCCATTAGGCCTGGCTCGCAGTCTGTGTTGCAATTCATCCCAAAGGTGTTTGATGGGGTTGAAGTCAGAGCTCTGTGCAGGCTAGTCAAGTTCTTCCACACCGATCTCAACAAACACTTTTTGTATGGACATTGCTTTGTGTACAGGTATTGTCATGCTGAAACAGGAAAGGGCCTTCCCCAAACTGTTGCCACAAAGTTGGAAGCACAGAATTGTCTAGAATGCCATTGTGTGCTGTAGCGTTAAGATTTCCCTTCACTAGAACTAAGAGGCATAGCCCGAAATGATGAAAAACAGCCCCAGACCATTATTCTTCCTCCACCAAACTTTACAGTTGGCACTATGCATTCAGGCAGGTAGTGTTCTCCTGGCATCCGCCAAGCCCAGATTTGTCCGTTGGACTGCCAGATGGTGAAGCGTGATTCATCACTCCAAAGAAAGCTCCGAAGTCCAATGGCGGTGAGCTTTACACTACTCCAGCCGACGCTTGGCATTGGGGATGGCTGGTGATTGGTGATCTTAGGCTTGTGCTCGGCCATGGAAACCCATTTCATGAAGCTCCCGACAAAACAGTTATTGTGCTGACGTTGCTTCCGGAGACAATTTGAAACTCGGTAGTGAGTGTTCAAACCGAGGACAGATGATATTTACGAGCTAGGCGCTTCAGCACTCGGCAGTCCCATTCTGTGAGCTTGTGTTGCCTACCACCTCGCAGCAGAGCCGTTCTTGTTCCTAGACGTTTCCACTTCACAATAACAGAACTTACAGTTGCCCGGGGCAGCTCTAACAGGGATTGTTGGAGAGGTGGCATCATATAACGGTGCCACTTTGAAAGTCACTGAGCTCTTCAGTAAGGCCATTCAACTGCCAATGTTTGTCTATGGAGATCGCATGGTTGTGTGCTTGATTTCATACTCCTGTCAGCAGCGGGTGTGTCTGAAATAGCCGAATCCACTCATTTGAAGACATGTAGTGTATTTTGAAAGTATAATGCTTGCAGAGCTGTCTAATGGGAGTTTGAATCTGAGATTCCTGGGGGTTAGAGAAGTGACACGTCATACTCATCGTCGACATCTCTAACGCACAGATACTGCCGCATACTCTTCTCTGCCCACTGCTAAGGTACCAGGATTTGTTCGATAATGGGCTTTGTCGCAGCCGGCTGCGACCGGGAGACCCATGAGGCGACGCACAATTGCACCCAGCGTCGTTTGGGTTAGGGGAGGGTTTGGCCGGCCTAGGATGTCCTTGTCCCATCTCGCCCTGGCGACTCCTGTGGCGGGCTGGGAGCATGCACGTTGACACGGTCGCCAGGTGTACGGTGTTTCCTCCAACATTTTGGTGCGGTTGGCTTCCAGGTTAAGTGAGCAGTGTGTCAAGAAGCAGTGCAGTTTGGCGGTGTTTCGGAGGACGCATGGTTCTCGACCTTCGCCTCTCCCGAGTCCATACGGGAGTTGCAGAGATGGGACAAGACTGTAACTACCAATTGGATACCACAAAATTGGGGAGATTTTTTTATATTTTTAAATACAAGGTTCCAGGGTTTCAGACTGGTTGACACAGTCATGTGCATTGTAATGGGCACAAAATGGTTTTGAAAAGACAAAACAGCTGAAATACGTGGCAGTAATTTGTGCCGATATCAGTGCCAATGATGCAACCATACACAACATACAACTAAGAAAAGCTATGATGGTGGTCAACCTTTACGCTACTTTTTACACACAATGTCATGTCCAGAATTATTATTTATTGCCTAGGTATCTACTGTAAAGCAATATTTCACTCCTACTAATCCTTTTAAGGCAGGCCTGTCACCTGTGACATAAATCTGCATGGCAGAATTTTCTTAGCCTCTTCCTGCTCTCTCTGCACTCTTTTGCAGATCAAATGACTGCTGCTCCAGTCACCTGCCAGTGGAATGCTCCTGCTCTCTCCATCCATCAGCCACTCTTCTCCCACAGCAGGCATGGCTGAGGCCGGGGCAGCACAACACAACACAGGGCCTCACTGCCTGGTGGTGTGACTCCTACTAACAGAGGTGTGTTTGTGTGTCTGCGCGCGCATTCATGCTCGTTCGTTAGGTTCCAATCAAGTGATGCCACCAACCACGTGACCCAACAAGTCTCGCTTTGCTCCGGATCGGTCGGCATGTTTGTCTGATGTCTGCGGTGGAGACAGGGCGTTTCTCCGTGTCTCACTGTGTTCACGAGAATCCAACCTGACTGCGGCAGAGAAAGAAAGAGAGGGATTTGGCATGTTTCAACAGGCATACCTGTAACCCGGGAGCTCTCCCATCCAGGCACCTAGTGATTTTCTCATGATTGTCATGGCCAGACGCAGACGACAGGCCTTGCAAAAGTATACTCCTCAGCAGAACTGGGGTGGCTTAGTATGGCGTCAGCCAGAAACACTATCACATTAGGAGATGCTTATAGTGTGCAGTTGGTGTTGGGGGAGCGATGTGTAAGTCAGAATGACTGTTTTTGTTGTGGCCACTGCGGGACGGTGGTGGCATGGCGGTGAATAGGGATGGAACACGTATTTGTGTGAGATGTTTGTGTGTGTTCTCATCCTACCCATGAGAACCAAATCAGACGTCAGGGAAATAAGATAGACTGAGGGCTTAGTAGGACTGGCCCCAAAAACAACCACTTTACTGTGTCTGTCGCTTTGACTGCTGTGTACTGAAAAACAAGAGCTTTGGTGCATGGTATTTCTCATTGTTTTGGCTCCTTTTCTCCTCATATGTTGTTTATACCCCCATTAAGTGGCTTTCTTCCACTCCCTTAGAAGACTATACTTTAACTTGTGTTTCTTTTGGGTTTTATTCATGTTGAAATGTTTCTATATCATTCAAAATCCTCTTTCTCTCCCATTACACTTTTTTTTTTCTTCTTTTCACTAGCTATCTAGTGGCCTAAATTCAAGGTTGGGTACTTGAAGGTATTATTTATCACAGTCTCCGTGACAACACCGAGACAAAAGGAGGGTTTGGTTGTGTGAAAGTACAGGGGTCGTAACGTTGAACCTTGGCGTTGCGTGACAAACAATGGCCATGATTGTCGTCGGCTGTCAAGAGACAGAACATGAAAGGTTGCTCAAGATCGATGAAGACAGAGCCAGAGAGTTGACTCCTACCTACACCCACATTTTTAGCAACACACCTTAACAGCCATCTGCTGTTTATTTGTCATTACTGTTGCACTGACTGGGGTTACAACACAGAGATCCTTACATTCCTTACTATCAAAAGGCGCCAATCAGATAGCCCACAGAGGGAAATAGAACTAGGAAGAAAGTGTGTTTGTTTGTGTGTGTGTGGTAAGGGTTACAGGTTGCATATTCATTGGCCTCATAATAGCAGTCATTACCTTGTAATTACCTGTTTTTCACTTGTCAATAATTTACATTAGCCGCCCCACAGAGGCATGGTCTAAGGCTATTCAGCTAATTGAGGTGAGATGATATGATCATTAAGATAAGCTGGTGGTAGCTCCTACACCCTGGGGTGACTACTACTGCTAACATAGCGGTGTTGTGTAATAATAGCAGGCTCTTTCAGGACTCACTGCAGATAGCAACGGAATCTCTAATTGCCCTCAATTATCAACGACAGGAGACCTGCTTCATTACATTCCACTGGGTGGTTAGCAGAGTGCGTTAGCTAATGCTAATGGTTTTGAGTATTATGATGTTTAATATGGCATTAGCTAGTTATTAGCAACCGCGGCTAAGCTAATAACAGATATTCCCTACTCCAACCAAGCCCTCTCACAGATCGTGAATCAGGTCATGTGATTTTTTGTAAGATGTAGCTTTTTTTGATTGACAACTTTCTATTTAAAGCAAAGGCAAATGTTCTTATATTCCCAAGCCATAAGACTGCAAAATAGCTAACTACATAGCTAACTAGATAGCTAACAAAATGGCTTCATGGACTATCTGTGCTGACCCTTGTATTTTATATTATTTTTCCACAGTCTCTATGCACACTAACACTCCAACACACACACACAAACACCGAATTCATAATTTGCTCACACACACACACACATAATATGCACATACATTTATACGGACTCTACACACACACATGCCCACACACATTCAATCATCACATACGCTGCTGCTACTCTGTTTATCATATATTCTGATGCCTAGTCACCATAGCACTATACATGTCTGCCTCTATAACTCCAGTATCCCTGCACATTGCAAACATGGTAATGGAACTGACAGAGTTTTAGTATTACATGGTTATTCATTAATGCATTGTTGGGTTTAGAGCTTGCAAGAAAGGCATTGCCCTGTACTTGTGCACCTGACATTAAAGCTTAAAACTGAAACTGAATCAAGCAGATTGTTTACAATATGCGCTTGCACAAATATAGCTGATGCATGATCAAACTTCTAAAGGCGTTTCTGTGGTCTGAGCGGGTGTGACATTTATGTCATGAGTCTTGTCCTGGAGGCAGACCTGAGCGATTTCCCCTTGGATAAGCCAGCTGCAAAGTCAAAATGGTCTACATTGTTTAAAAAAAATATGAAAACAACATTTTGCTTTTTGGTTTTAATTTAAGGTTAGGGTTAGGCATTAGGGTTATCAGTGTGGTTAGGGTTAATGCTCGGCGTAAAATAGTTGAAAACAGATTTTTTTGACTTTGTGGCTGTGCCAGCTAGTGACCGCTCTGCAGAGCTGCCTCCAGAACAAGATTCATGACAAAAAATGCTATCTGCGTCATAAACCAGTAGGAAGAGGCCTCACTTGCCATGTTGCCAATAATTGAATGGATGGGAACATATTGTACTATTTGCCTGTCCTTAGAGTTACTCTGAATCTTTGAGTTCTCATTAAGGGTTCTTCTCTTGTTTGGTGTTTTAGGCTAGAGTTTTGTGTGTTGTATTGCCAAGTCATTACCAAACATTTTCTTAACGTAACTGGTTCAACCACCTGGTTAAATCAAATTTGTGAAAGACCACTATTGCACGCACGCATTCCGTCACACATGTAACAGGGTTGGTTATGTTTCCACTTGCCACTGCAGGAATAAGTATTTTGATGTTTTTGATCGGTTGGTTCAATCTAGACGTCAATAAGGTGTATTGTCATTGGCTACGCTTGCAGATTGTGAACGTCTATTCTTCCCGGTCTGATATATACATGCAAGAGACGAATCTCGAATCCCTAGCCTTGTGTCCTGCATATCTAATGTGCTTCCTTGTGTCTATTGTCAGGATAAACACCAATCACCTGGCAACGCTGGCTGGACATTCATTTTTGGTAAACACAACGCAAGGGAGTTACGAAGTACTTGTTATGCACCCACACACAAACACACACCTAGGACATTCCCCTCCGGCGCTTTTCTTGACGATTTAGCTACTACTACGTAGAGTAGGGAGGGCCAGGACACAGACGGCTAATGCTAGGGCTAAGCCTTAGCCTCTCGTGACAAGAGGATGTGTCGTCCTGGAATTAGTCATTGCTCTGAGGTGCCGCTGGGACATATATTATTCATCAGTAGCTCCCCAGTCCTGTCACGTCAAGTCCCCTGATCTCTGCCAGGAACAACGATTTATTCACCAGCAGATAGTCTAGCTGCGGGACGCTAGGAGACACGCACACACGGCTTAATTAAGGAAATAGAGACAAAATGCGCATGGAAGCAAATTGACTCGTTGACCCCGCTTACTGACTGACACCCGCACATTTACACAACTCCTACAGTGCTTTCTATCACCTTTGATCGTTTGATCACTTTGCATCTATTTACTGTACTTTGAGCTCTTTGTTTGCAGGGCTATGTCATTGACTCGATCGGCTAACCCCTATCTATGGGGCTAGGTTAGCAATACTAGCTATAAGCTAGCCCCATTTCTCTACCATGTAGAGGGAAACACTTAGTTAATAACTTGCGGGGTAGAGTAGTAGGGCCTAAGCATACTCCCTCCAGGTTGCAATGGAAAATATCATGGTGTCCTACAGAGTGTATTTCTCTTCCAGTGAGTTCATCTTGTCAACCTAACACAACACAGCCACACTCCCTCAGGCATCAACTCTCCCAGCCATATGTTTTACAGTGTTTTAACACTTGGTGGGAGTGTTGAGCCAGTAAGGACCTACAGTATGTATAGGATGTTTCGATAGATCCGAGTAATGCAAAGTACAAGGAAAGGAGAGGAATATGCCTATGTGGATGATGTATCTAGCCCAAACATAATTGGGCCATCACATATTTGAACAAAGAAACATAAACAATATTTATTTTTTTCTCTCCAGACAATCTCAAAGCACTACATACTGGTAGTGGTAGACATTACGTTTTTCCAAAAGAGGATGCTGCTGGGCTCAAAATATATTCTTAACCCAATAACCACCTGCATCTTAGGTGTAAATGCGCTCAAAGAATACAGAATACCTCCCCCCTGGGTCGTACCACCTTGCCCCCTATTATACCTGAGTGACCCCATTGTTCCCTAAGTGCCCAGCACCCACAGAGACTAGAGGCATTGTCCCCTGACCAGTGACCAGCTGTGCTGTGGCCAGGGGATTCACCTGTCTGTCACCATCCCAGGGAAATGAAGCCACTTCTCTTTGTCGGCGGTGAAGGCTATGGGGCACACTCTCAAGCCAACCGAGTGGAAGCCTGTTTGAACAACGGTCAGATGGTCATTGAATGACCCAGTCTGGATTCACTGGTGTCGATGGTCGACATCATCATGTCTCTGATGGGCAGTCCTAGTGGTTAGAAGTAGTGTCTGTGACTGAAGAATAGAGAAACCTTTTGTTATTGCCATTTATAAGTACTGTATGAGAGTGAATGAGTCATAATATGCTGATAATGAATGCTTGACGCATATATACTCATTTACACAACTTGTCTACTAAAACTATTTTAATTCAGGTCACTTGGTTATAGTCCATTCATTGTTTTGTTTTTTAAAGTCAGAGCCCTCTGAAGTGGACAGTGAACACTTCCTGTAAACTTCTATCAGTCGGCTGCAGCCTGCAGTGGTGACATGCCATCTCCTTCCTTAATGGCCCTTTGTTACACCTGCTGGCTCTAGAGGTCAGGGGTCAACTACACCTGAGGCCGGTTCCCACAGACAAAGGTCCTGTGTGTGTCATGGCACCGGGCCACCACTTGACTGCTGCGTCCACACACCCGGCAGGCATGCAGAGTGAACGGTGGAACACAAAGACCGGTCCATTCACCCAGCACACTCTGACACCTCCACTGAATTTAGTCTCCTTGTTTGGCTGAATATTTCCATAGGACTGTAAGATACAGGAGGATGCTTTCTAGCAATGTATGTGCATCGTGCAAAACCAAAGTTATTTCTGTTTTCATCATATACTATGTTCATTATCACATTATTATGTACTATGTGGAAGGACAAGCTTTTTTAATATACAGATCTTCATTTGATCACCCTGTTGCAGGAGAACATTCCTTCAATGCAGCAAATGTAAAACGTGTAGTGTATTTGAGGTTTAAAAGGGCTTCAGAAGTTTGTCATTTCCACTGTGAAAATTCAGACTTGTGTCAAACCCTACAAAAATGTCCATTAATTATGATCACATAATAATTCACATTTCCTGTTACTGCATGATTATTTTCCTGCTGTAGCAAACTGGCTCAAATCTAGATCCTACATCTGTAGGAAAATCAATAAATACTCAGACACGGGCAAAGGTACAGTGTTGCCACTCGCCCCACTGAAATGAATGTAAAAGTATGTACAAATCCACACAGTGGGTGTAGAGAGAGAGAGACACCATGAAGTGTGAATACATCTGTATTCTGTACTAAATGCATTCCCTGTATTTCTTCCAGCACTTCCCAGCTCCTCTGGCAGCTAGTCAAGGCCTGGCAGATGGGAACCTTTAAGTCTGCCATCATGTTCCTGTGTGTGAGGAGACGTTGGCCCCTGTATAGCTGAAAGAGTACTGGTGTGTGTGTGGTTGTGTGTGTGTGTGTGTGTGTAGGTGGGCAGCTACCTGTCCAGACATGAGTGAAACAGGTGAGCCCCACTGTCCCTGTGGCCCGACAGGGCTTGGAGCCAGACTCGTTCCCCCTGGCTGCACACTCCCCTTGGTCTCCCCATGCTGTCCCCCACCACACCCACTGCCAACCCTCCTCCACCTGTCACTACTGGGTTGGGAACCAGATGGGTCTCTCTTTCTCGCACACTTTCCCTCCACAACCTTCAGTTTGATAATACCCCTTCTGCCTCCCTATTTTAAACTCTAAATCTATTCCTTATCCAGGAAGAATCTGAGTGGAATGAGACTTTTAATTCACCTTATTGACCTCTATCAGATAGAAAAATATATAGTCTATGCAGGGAATTAAGTTTTGTTGATACATCTCTCGTCACACATTTATTACAGCCTATACTGACTTCTCACTTCTCCTTTAAACAAGATGGCCGACTCTAATTTGGTCCAGGACTCCAATTCCCAGGTGATTAACTTCCTTCCTTAGGCCCATTTCTCTGCACGGAGCCTAGGCTACTGAGGACTGTTCTCCAAGGCACCCTGTTGTGGTCGTTAAAGACAACATGCAGTTTATGAGTCACCAGTGTCCAGTATGGCGGTTATACCCAGCAGTGACGATGATGGTGTGAGGCACTCCCATGCTGTTTAGCCTAACTGACTGACTGACTGACAACCATTGAACTGCACTGAGAATCCGTTGCTGTAAGTGACAAGAGGGTGAGGCAATTTTGAACCACACATGGGAACTGTCATACTCAAAGTTTTACACAATGGGATTTATGTGTGAAACATCACACCGCGGCAGTCCAAAAGCTTACCAGTGAACTCTGGTGTTGAACTGGGCTGCCCATCATTGCAATCCACCAAGTTGTATATCTACCTTTAGGTCGGGCTGTTTTACATGGCTTTTTACCGGTTTTCCGCTGTTGAAATAGGTTAGCTCCCTGCACACAGTCTGCTGCTATTTCCCTTAGGCAGGACAGAAACCTTTTGAATATGTACTCACACTCCCTACCTAGTCACGCAACCTCATCGGAGCAGGCATGCGGACACACACACACACACACACACACACACACACACACACACACACACACACACACACACACACACACACACACACACACACACACACACACACACACACACACACACACACACACACACACACACACACACACACACACACACACACACACACACACACACACACACACACACACACACACTCACAGAGACAC
This sequence comes from Oncorhynchus kisutch, assembly GCF_002021735.2. Classification (NCBI taxonomy): domain Eukaryota; kingdom Metazoa; phylum Chordata; class Actinopteri; order Salmoniformes; family Salmonidae; genus Oncorhynchus; species Oncorhynchus kisutch. Next base: position 20,392,640 of record NC_034193.2, read on the forward strand.
ATACACAGTATATGTGTCAGAGGAGGTTCTGGATAAACTGTGTTGTGTAATGTGATATCATCATGTTGTCGGGTGATGTTTATACTGTAGTTTCATGTATGTTCTATGTTGGTTAGCCTCTAGATATTGCAGCTGGATCTAACTTCTCTAGTCTCTATTCAATCGCAAGTCAAATCCTTTAAAGTCTGCAGAGTGAAACAACACACCTCTGCACTCAAGAAGCCTGAGTTTGAATTCCAAATTCACATCAATGTCATCACAATGTTCTTCAAACATTGAAACGATAGAAACTCCCAGATACTAAATGATTGAATAGAGCCACACCAGTTACTCTGGGCGGGAGCTAGGGAGTGGAGATAGGAGGGCCTGGGTAGGAAGGGCTACATACACACACACACAGGCGGCCAGCCCCAGTCAGTCTGACAGGCTGGGAACAGGCTGCAGGGCATTGCTGACTGACTGATAGGAGAGGCGTTAACCTTTTCAACAGTGCCGCGGTGACACACATACTTATGCGCACACAAATGCCACAATCGTTACACACACAAACATTATGCATAAACACACCCAGGCATGGAGGCACACACACACACACACACACACACACACATTTTACCTGTTGTAACTCTTTCAACCGATCTACAAATATTGATTTACAGAGCATTCCCAAGTTTCACTCCCAAGTCTGTCTCGGGTTCGTTTTGAGACAGATATTACTGTGAACATTCAGCTCAATAGTTCCCATCCCAATAGGCCCATGTAAACGTTCCCATGAAAATAAACACATCCACAACAATTCAGATTAATCACGTGGAGACAAAAGTGGTTTTCTTTAGCTCTCATCGCCCATCCCCCCCAACAGGCACACAACAGGCCTGCCATTTGCCAACTGCCAACGCCAGCCTGTGTGGTATGGGGCGTGGCAATGGTGATGGACAGCCTTTGTTGTTCCTGGCATGGAGTCAACGTAAGTCAGCGTGTCATGTCAGCTCCGTGTTCTTCCTTGGCCTTTGGCAGGCACCTCGATAACAGTGACTAAACCGGGATTGTGTCTGGGGGTGAGGGACACGGTCTGTTCATTTAACCCCAAAAGGCCTTGGCTCTAGCACCCATTTCATCTGCCAGGTGTGGGGTAGTCTCCCCGAGCGGTTCCTACCCTGCGTAAGTGCTCTCATATGCTTGTGGCAATTTGGGTAGTGCCATTGGTCTTGGACATCCTGTGTGGGGCTGTGTGTCAGTGTGTATTCTTGCTGGGGGTCAGCTGAAAACTCCAATCCTTTGTGAGGCAACAAGACTTTTGTAACTTTGACAGAATCTTTCAATTATAAAGCCACAACAAGCCAGCTATGGTGGGAACCAGTCCCATAGGGCATGATAGATGCACATTACTCTAAGCTCTCATAAGTCACTACAAGCTGGTTTATTGTAAGTCATTGTCCTCCTTGCCAGCCAAAGAAAGCTTCTTTGGATTTATATACATACTACACATGCAATTATTCATTAATTGTATACAGGTGGACTATAATTACAATGAAGCTGGATGAAATCTCTCAACAAGCCCAAGCCCAGATGGAGAACCACCAGAGCACTATTTAGATACAGCCACACCTTCTGTCGTCATCATGATCCCACTGAGTTCCCCTCTTACCATCCTCATACGGGGGCAGTATAGTGAGATTCTAAGATGGCCACCCCTCCTCCTTCCTCTCCCCCCCACGGCATAATGCTGCAGTTCATGTACAGTGTGCGGGAAGTGATTAACAGTAAGAGATGAAAAGCGGTGGACAGGATAAACATTCCTCGCCCCCCCTCCTCCAGGCTACAGCAGCCCTCCCTCCCTCTCTTCTTCCACTTCCTCCACTTCCTCCTTTTACAGACTTCCACCACAGCACAGCAACACATTGTCCCCACATGAGGCACTACCGACCAACGGGCACTGACAATTCAGTGTGGGGGTGTTGGGGTGATGTGTGTGTGTGTGTGTGTGTGTTTGCACGTGTGCGTGCGTGCTCTGATCTGTTAGTGGAGTCAAAAAGTATGGGATGGCATCAGGAGTCAACACTTGACACATTATGCGTGGACTGTCCCTGTCTCTCCAAATACAGTGGATTTGTGAGGCAGAGGAGCCCATGCTAATGCAGGGTTTCATGGTTGACAGTATATACTTCAGACATAAATCCATCTGTTTGTTTGGGACTTCTACATCTTGTTACAGGGTGTTACAGTGTGCTGATGTCAGTAGGTTTAAAGTACCTTGGCTAATTCTCTGATTGGTGGTGCAGCCCACAGCTGGCGGGTTAACTGACTCTCGTTGGGAGTCGATTATCTGTTGAGTTGCAGGTGTGGAGGAGGATGGGGATAGGAAATGTAGGAAGGGAACCCTCTCGTCTCTAGCTCACTAACGTCAACCAGGCTGGATGTAAATTTTAACACAAGCCATTCCCACTGTGTGTGTGTGTGTGTGTGTGTGTGTGTGTGTGTGTGTGTGTGTGTGTGTGTGTGTGTGTGTGTGTGTGTGTGTGTGTGTGTGTGTGTGTGTGTGTGTGTGTGTGTGTGAATGTGTATGTGTATGTGTATGTGTGTGTGTGTGCGTGTGCGTGTGTGTGTGACAAGAGCATATATAGCATACTATCGTTTGAACTACAATGACGTGAAATATGCTACGATCTGAATGAGCTGAACTCTGTTGAACCCGCTGATGTTGGACTGTCAGTCAGTAATGAAACTCCCAACTCTAAACTCTCTAGTTTAACCTTGACCTCTGACATTAGATCAACATATCGACATGACTAAATCAAGTCGAAATTGACAGCGTTTCATCTTTACTGTATTTGTGTCTTTATTAATCTAACACTATCCAACCCTGCTCCACAAGCAGACTTGTTACCTCCTTCAGGCTCAATGGATGGGAGATCACAGAGCCCTAGGATCTAAAAGAGACAATTATCCTCGATTGGGGCCAGGAAGAACAAACGTTTAATAAGTGGCATGGGGGTCTGCTTGTCTTCAGAGAGTCAATGGACAGGGTCCACACACAGGGGCGAGTGAGTGAACATGTCACCCCATGCCCAGGATGCAGGTTCCCCCTGTAACCTCCTGTAACCCTCAGCCCCTTCCCCGAGTAATTGGGCTATGCCTGGGTGATCATAGGTAAGATTGGTGGTGTGTGTGTGCCTGTTGTGTGTGTGTGGGTGGGGGGGGGGGGGGGGGGTGTAATTAATACACACAACCAGACTGGCAAGAAGGTATCTAGTTTTAGTTCATCCAGGACTATAAATACAGAACTTGACCTTGGTGCTCCTTTGAAGCCTCAGCTACATGAAAACCTCTTTGTGTTGGGTTGGATGAGGGCGCCAAGCTCTCCAAGTTGAGTTGAAAATAGCAATGCATTTTGGATATGTGGTTTTGCTCTTGCTAGTTCTTCTGGAGGCCTGAGGTCAGAACATATTGCTCATAATCCGCTTCATGTGCCACATGACATTATATAATTTATTGTCTTTTAGGTTACGGGGGAATTCACGTGGTAAATGAACAATTCTGTTACATGCTCTGACTCCATTGAGTTTGTGGTCAGGCAACACTGACAATATGAAATATAACATTTGGTTCCTGGACCAACAAACAACACTTCCTCATTCCTCAACACTTCCTCAAACACGTTTCCTCATGTTGGCCCTGCTTCGCCGGAGCTTAACCCTCCATTCAAAGATTGGCTACAAATGAATCTCATAGTGATCAGAAAAATGCACATATGGCTTTCTTTCCAGCAAGGCCCACATTTGGTCCCTGCCATTAAATAACATTTCATCTGATAGAATCATTTGTCTTTGTGTCTGGGCCAGGCAAGTCCAAGGGCAGCATTGAGTCCCATGATTGGCCGACGGATACATTGACATCCCCAGAGGTGAGAGGTCAATCTAGGACAACCTTGCACGATTTTTGGTGCCACGTTCTGTATTGAGAGTTGCCAGGTGTGAAAGGATCTCCTTGTTGTTCTTGGGCTTATTTGAACATCTGTGCCGGACCACTGGCCAGCTCAGTGGAATAGATTCAAGATTCATTTGGCTGCAAATTCCAGCCAGACAAGGAGGGTAATTGAGCAAAAGTACACTTTTTGGGGTGGGGCTGGGGATTGGGGAATTGAATGTCTCAGAGTTATAAGGTTCCTAATGCAACCTTACTATATGAAAAATGTCAAATTTTCCTTCTGTGTTTTTCATACAACTGAATATGCTGTTGGAGATACACCAAAAAGTTCAGGAAACACATTTCTTATTTGGAGGATGATATTTCATGGCAAACCACCAAGGCACCTACTGTATGTTCCTTCCCAGCCAACTGCAAAGGCCTCCTGCCAACTCTGAAGGTTCCAGCAATGCACCTTGAGGTAAATTATTTCCAAGTATACTACCCCCACTTGGCAAAAAATGGTTGAATCAATATTGTTTCCAAGTCATTTCAACCCCAAAAATCTATGTGATGACGTTGAATCAACGTGGAAAACTGATTGGATTTGAAAAAAGTCATCAACGTCAGGGATTTTTATTTTTTCCACCCAACTCTTAACCTTAATTTTTTATTTGATTTCACGTTAGTTGACAACTCAACCAAATGTAAATCAAAACCAAACGTTGAACCGACATCTGTGCCCAGTGGGACGTTTCAATCTTTAGATATGAATAGAAACTTGCGATAGCTTTCCTTACTATGCCTTGACCCCTAGCGTAAACACAACATGGATCCATTCCCCTGCGACTGGGTCCTAGTTGGGGGCAGGTGGTCCACACGGACACCTCTATGGGGCTCTTACCCAAAGGTCAAAGGTCGGACCCCTAAAATCACAGGCTTCCTCGCCGCCCCCTAATTGCCTGTTTATTTTTAGTCCAAACAGGGCAATGTGGAGCTATTAAAAGAAACATGAACATGAGGACTGTCTTCTAATTACCACTGGCCAGGCAGACCCCTCTCACTTCTTTCCCTCGGATTGTTACCACATGCTACCAATGAGAGTCTCCCCTGTCTCCCCTGTCACCTCCACTGTCTTCCACTTACTTCGTGTGGACTCGACTCACTATCTTGGGTGGCTCTTGGGAGAGACGTTTATATTATTATGCACTTCTGCTATCAATTTTATCAGTTTACCTTTGGGAATGTGTTCTAACACAGAAAACACTTTGGAACAGGTGAATTGAAATTCATTTTCAGAAATTTGAAACATATCTATTTAAGAAAATATATGGCCTATGGGAGAACGAGGGTGAGCTCTGACGATTTTCATAAACGTCCCAAAATTGTATTCAAAATTAATTTAAATCTCTGCAGATCACATGTAGATATGGCTGCACAGGAAGATAAGGAGATAAACAAACAAAACAAACAAATGTCCATTGCTGGGGAGTATCAGTGAATTTAGTTAGAGCGCTTAAGGAAGCAGTAAGTAATTGGGCCTATTTGTGGTCAGAGAAGGTGGAGGAGTTTGAAATAAAGCAGTGAGGTGGTGGCGGCCATGTTTGCCTGATTTACAGAGGTTTGATTGGAGTAGGAAGCCACTTGAGGATTAACGAATGGGGTCTGCATTGAACGTATGCATGGCTCTGTTTAGTCTTAGAGTGTTAGCCGTGCTATGGACATTTAATCGGGACAATTAGAGATCTCCCACTCACTGGACCAATTTCCAATCAGGACACTGGAGAATCTATGGTGCTTGGGTGTCCATCCTTCATTTGCATACTATTGATGGCCCTTTTCTGGCTGTTAAAGTACATCTTGCTGGATTGCCCCCATAGATACAATATTTTGCTTTAGTTTTTGCGTAGATCTATATTAGTCATTTTTTTCCTCTTTGAATTTTCTCATATTTGTGGAAGCCCTTAGATAATGTGATCTTTTTCCATGTATTTTTCAAACTAATACTCAAACCAGATCTGTCTAATGCTTGTTCTTTTCGTATGCCTCCTGTGTGCTCTCTCCTATCTTGTGTTGTTGGTGACATGTGTGTGTCAGTAGAGAAGCCACGGCTTCTGTCAGGCAGGCTTCTGGTAATCGTCAGGCACCTCGAGCCCACCCGCCTAGCTAGCAGCTAACACTGACCTGATGGATTGGGTTTCCTCCTGCAATGCAGGAATGTTTAACGTGTAGTGTATTTGAGGTTTAAAAAGTCTTCCGAAGTTTGTCATCACTTTGAAAAATCTATCAACCCATACAAAAATGTCCATTAACTATAATCCACATAGAAATTCACATTTCCCGTAGCTGCAGGATTTTTCTCCTGCTGTAGAAAACTGCCTCAAATTAAGATCCTACATCTGTAGCAGAGCAGCAACCAATCTACAGCTTCCTTCCTAGTCCCTACAACTTCAAGAATAACTAGCTTTGGAGAAAATAGACAATAGGCCATCACATTAAAGCGATGATTTGATGCTGTTTAGGCAACAGATGAATGCACAAACTGTAAGTCGCTCAGGATAAGAGTGTCTGCTTTATGAGCAAAATAGAAATAGAAATGCAACGAGGCAGGTCATAAAATATGCAGCTGCATTCAATCTTGTCATCACTTTTGGTCAGGGTTTTTGTTTTCCCAATATGCAACATAAAAACTGGAGATTTACAGTTCTGCCACAATGATTTTGACACTCTTGTTCATAATAAATCATGTCTTTATGAGGGTGGTCACAGTGGCTTGGATCCTGCCAACTCCCAAAACATTCCATAAATATATTTCTCATGATGCAGTTTCGTTTACTTATTTTAAAGAGACACTGGAAAAACATACTATGCATTAACAATGGTTTCTTAATATTTATTCAAAGGATGTGCTGAGTTATTCTATAACCATTGTATGCATATTTACCAGAGGAGGCTGGTGGTGGAGCTATAGGATGAGTTATTCTATAACCATTGTATGCATATTTACCAGAGGAGGCTGGTGGTGGAGCTATAGGATGAGTTATTCTATAACCATTGTATGCATATTTACCAGAGGAGGCTGGTGGTGGAGCTATAGGATGAGTTATTCTATAACCATTGTATGCATATTTACCAGAGGAGGCTGGTGGTGGAGGTATAGGATGAGTTATTCTATAACCATTGTATGCATATTTACCAGAGGAGGCTGGTGGTGGAGCTATAGGAGGACTGGCTCATTTTAATGGCTGTATTTGGTACTTTTCTATTTAACTAGGCAAGTTCTTATTTACAATGACGGCCTAGGAACAGTGGGTTCCCTGCCTTGTTCAGGGGCAGAACAACAGATTTTTACCTTGTCGGCTCAGGGATTCGATCTAGCAACCTTTCGGTTACTAGCACAACACTCTAACCACTAGGCTACCTGCCGCCCCGTACCATTCCATCCATTACAATGAGCCCGTCCTCCTATATCTCATCCCACCAGCCTCCACTGATATAAACATAGCTACCACACCACAGGAAAATGCCCCTCTCCATACACCTTGAAATCCAGATCCCTATCGCAGTGTCATGTTGTCTATATACTGCTGTACTGTCATGTGTAAGGAGAGATGCTGTTTGGCCTGTTTAAATACTTAGTTAATTATTACAGTAGTGGTTCATGAGCACATCTCTCCAGTGGACAAGCGACTAAATACCCCGGCAAAGTCTTTCTTGTCCACATTAATAATTCAAGTGTTTTTACACGGGATTGTGGCATTGACTGGTACCTGACAGATAAAACTACAGGAATCCTATTGTTTTGAGCGTTTTTAATATCGACATTGGTCAAATCTTCTAAATTCAGTCTTAAATGATGCACCCTTTCTTCATTGGCGGTAGAAGAGAAAAATCTATCACTATCCCCCTCTCAAGCTTGGTCGATTGGAAAAACGACTTTTTATTCAAACCCATCCCTTGTTCATTCATTAGTCCTCTTTCCTGACGGATTGAGACATGGGGCCTCTGGATGCCTTGCTGCGATTTGGGCAGTTTTGAGTGATGGAGGAGTGAAGGACCGGGGGGCTTTAGGCCAGTTATTACCCTGTTATTACTCTGTTATTCCCCTGCCCCGGGCCCCCACCCAACTGTCACTCAGCTTGATACAAACAAGATCCCCCAATCGGTCAGTCACATGTGGCCCCCATTCAACTGTGAGTGACCAGCATCTCCCACGGGAAGAGCATAGATGGTCATTACCCTGTCTTTACTTGAGTTGTTTAAACCTTTTCACCACTGTCAGTTTGCTGTATGCATTTGCAAAAAAAGGGGAAGGGTTGGAAGAAAGACCCTCGTGCAAAGTCTCGAGCAATACAGTGTGATTGTCATGTTGAGTATCCATTTGTTAGGCATGTAAACAAAGGGAGGTACAGTCCTTTCTCCTCTAGGCAGATAGAGAGCCTCGTCCACATTGCCAGTCTGTTTACAATCGAAATAGAGTGAACTGGGATCAGAGATTACTCGTCTCAAATATTGAACTAGAGCAACACAAGGTTAAACGAGAGTCTAGGAATACCCCACCAGCAAAATGCGTAGTATCCAAAATAGTTGGAATTTTAATTCAAATATTAAACGTATGAGATAATAAGGCCAAAATCAGTTATCCAAAATAGGTTGGGTTTAATATTGATTTACTTGGCCATTGAAGGCAATGGAGCATGGGGTAGATAAGCTGAAAATAAAGTGCAAAGATACGATAACCTCTCTCAGTGACCGTGCTATTGAAGCATCTGGTAACATTTTAGAATAATGGCTGTTCACCCTGGTTATCAGGAGTGTGTTTTCCATATATTCCTCTTTTATCTTTGGCTTGGAATTTGAAACTTTCTGCCATTGAAAACCCTTAATTGAGGAAATGTTAAGTTTTTCGTTTGGTTTCGGTCTGGCCTGTCGGAGTTACACCCAAACGCATGCAGACTGTTTCATTTCCTGCGTGTTTGTGCGGCTGGCATTCTTTGTTGTCACTTTGGTTGTTCTTTTTTGTTTTTCCCTTTGTGACGTGGTTTTTAGACTGGTAAGTGTAATTCTTAGAATATGTTGTGTTCTGCACCTGGAGGCATTTGTGGATCAGTTGGTAGAGCATGGCGCTTGTAACACCAAGATCATGGGTTCGATTCCCGGGACCTGTCTAATGAATGACTGCAAGTTGCTTTTGATACAAGCGTCTGCTAAATATTATATAACCTACATTATGGTGGACTGACGCACTTGTTTGTAGCACAGAGACTTTCGTTTGCAAAGACGGTGTGTCTCATGTTCGTGTCTTATGTTCTCCTAAGATTAATTTGTTCATATTTCTAATATACTAATGCTTTTATTGGATATTAACAAACCCATCAAAACACGTACCATTCATAATCACATCTTCCATCAATACAGTGGAAGAAATGTCTTGGCAACAGTATTCAAGAAAGGATTTCAAATCAAATCAAATTGTATTTGTCACATGCACCGTGAAATGCTAAGTATTTACAAAATAAACTAAATAAAAAAAAATAAAAAATACAAAAGTTACACAATAAAACCGGTGCAAGGGTACAGGTTAGTCAAGCTAATTTGTACATGTAGGTAGGGGTGCTCAGACCTTATTTCTATTGGTGTCAGTCTTTGTCATACCAACAGTTGATTCTCCCTAGCTTACTGTCACTCTGTGGCCCAATAAAATGTTGATCATCTTCTTAATTGGTGATGTCACCAGCTGGTGGGCCACTGTACCACCCATACAGTTGTTAGGGATTGGTAGCGTGTCTGGCTGGCACTTAATCATGATCAACACACCTGATGGCACTCCCTGGGTAGAGCTATGGTCCAATGCCACTGGGACAGACACAGGTGAGTGGCATACTGGTTCTGGGCATCACTCAAATAACAACTTATGGAAATCAACTGGAAGAGAAGGGAGTCCCGAAACACAACTAATAAAGTCACCAATCACATATGACATGTTTGCTGACGGTCTGGAGTTGACGTGTAGTACAGACTTGCTTTATAGGCCTCAATCTGTGTTGAGTTTTTGAGACGTATCCCCCAGTAATATGAAACTGCTGTCACGTCGTCTGTTTTTTTACGTTTGAATAATAGCTAGACCAATGACAAGTTAAAAAGCCCTACAAAGTTTTTGCAATGTGGCGTGAAATTCTAGACGAGCCTCCCTCAAACCAAGCATCTGGTCTTTCTGTCTTGACGTCTCACTGGAATCTTTTCATACGGGGTTAGGAGGGAGCTACGGATAGCAGCTTGGGACACTCCCCCTATTCCAACTGATAATCTTCCCGAGAAATCTAAGGTGGGACACTGGTGGGGGGGAAAGGTCACTATCCCCTCAGTGTCCCTGAGCATTCCGGAGTCTGCAGGGGGCCAAGGGTTGGGCCGAGATGGAGGGCAGGGTGAAGCATTGAGGTGAGCCAGTAGCATTGTCTGCTGAGTGGAGACCACTCAATTGGGCTGGGCCCATTCCTTTTGTTGATGTGTTTTGTTGTAATTGTCAAATGGGCTTTATACACATTCCATTCTGGCGTGTACACTGTAAGGTACACTGGAGCTAGGTAGCTGCAAGGGGGTTGGCAGGATGGTGGGGTGGTGGGGTGGTAGGGGAAGGAGAAGGAGTTGGGTTGGTAAATCTCTGAAGCTTTGAGGGAGACAATAGAGGGTGGCCACCTGAGCCATATGGGCCCTTAGAGGCCCTTAGGGCCCCGAGCTGAGCAGTGCATGACAATGAGCCAGTTCCAAGATAGGCAGAGTAGACGGAGTAGCCTCTGTGTGTCACTGAAAGATTCATTTGACTTGAAGTTTATCCTTCAAGTCTTGAAATGTATTATGACAGCGCAGACAATGATGGAACAATCTTTTGCATAAAAAGAGAAAAACGAGTCTGAGCTGTTGTTATGGCACGAATATTTACACCTGCAATGCATCATATTCAAGTGTCGACCTCAGTCCTAGCTTACGATGTCAAGGGGAGAATCAGTGTTTTTACCAAGTCGTTGTGACCATAACTTTCTGGAAACAAGTCCCTTGGTAGCACGTTATAATAACTCCATGTTATAAAGCATTTATAATCATTTGTTAATCATTACTCCTTCGTTTATAAATGTTAGTAACCTAGTTATTCACACATTTGTAAACAACTTTTAAAGTATTTAACAATGATCATAAGATGTTTAACATAAGTCATTTTCAACCATTTACAAATCATTAGTTAAGTATTTTTGTGCAGATTCATCTAAAGTGTGAGCTATTTATACTTTATAAATACTTTATAAATGTTTTGATTGACCAGTGTAATTGCTCACAAAAAGATGGACATGACATTGGTAGACATTCCAGCAGTACCTAGACGTCAAATTCTCATTGCTTTTAGCCATACCCTTATCCTACTCCTCCTCTGTTCCACTAGCGATGTAGAGGTGAATCCAGGCCCTGCAGTGCCTAGCTCCACTCCTATTCCCCAGGCGCTCTCTTTTGATGACTTGTGTAACCGTAAAAGCCTCCCTAAGTTTGTTTTATTCACCGCTTTAGCACACTCTGCCAACCCGGATGTTCTAGCTGTGTCTGAATCCTGGCTTAGGAAGACTACAAATAACTCTGAAATCTCCATCCCTAACTACAACATTTTCAGACAAGATAGAACGGCCAAAGGAGAAAGGTGTTGCAATCGTGCAGAGATAGCCTGCAGAGTGCTGTCCTACTATGCAGGTCTGTACCCAAACAATTTGAGCTTCTACCTGTAAAAATCCACCTCTCTAAAAACAAGTCTTTCACCGTTGCCGCCTGCTATAGACCACCCTCTGCCAGCAGCTGTGCTCTGGACACCATATGTGAACTGATTGCCCTCCATCTATCTTCAGAGCTCGTGCTGCTAGGTGACCTAAACTGTGACATGCTTAACACCCAGGCCATCCTACAATCTCAGTTTGATGCCCTCAATCTCACACAAATGATCAATGAAACTACCAGGTACAACCCCAAAGCTGTAAACACGGGCACCCTCATAGATATAATCCTAACCAACTTGCCCTCTAAATACATCTGCTGTTTTCAACCAAGATCTCAGCGATCATTGCCTCATTGCCTGCATCCGTAATGGGTTAGCGGTCAAACGACCTCCACTCATCACTATCAAACGCTCCCTGAAACGCTTCAGCGAGCAGGCCTTTCTAATCGACCTGGCCCGGGTATCCTGGAAGGATATTAACGTCATCCCATCAGTAGAGGATGCCTTGTTGTTTTTTTTAAATGCCTTCCTCACCATCTTAAATAAGCAAGCCCCTTTCAAGAAATGTAGAACCAGGAACAGATATAGCCCTTGGTTCTCTCCAGACCTGACTGCCCCTAACCAACACAAAAACATCCTGTGGCGTTCTGCAAATAGCATCGAACAGCCCCTGTGAAATGCAACTTTTCAGGGAAGTTAGAAACCAATATACACAGGCAGTTAGAAAAGCCAAGGCTAGCTTTTTCAAGCAGAAATTTGCTTCCTGCAACACAAACTCAAAAAAGTTCTGGGACATTGTAAAGTCCATGGAGAATAAGAGCACCTCCTCCCAGCTGCCCACTGCACTGAGGATAGGAAACTCTGCCACCACCGATGAATCCACTATAATTAAGATTTTCAACAAGCATTTTTCTACGACTGGCCATGCTTTCCACCTGGCTACCCCTACCCCGGTCAACAGCACTGGACCCCCCACAGCAACTCGCCCAAGCCTTCCCCATTTCTCCTTCTCCCAAATCCAGTCAGCTGATGTTCTGAACCCCCACAAATCACAATCTGGACCCTTTCTTTCTAAAATTGTCTGCCGAAATTGTTGCCACCCCTATTACTAGCCTGTTCAACCTCTCTTTCGTGTCGTCTGAGATTCCCAAAGATTGGAAAGCAGCTGCGGTCATCCCCCTCTTCAAAGGGGGACACACTCTAGACCCAAACTGCTACAGACCTATATCTATCCTACCCTGCCTTTCTAAGGTCTTCGAAAGCCAAGTTAACAAACAGATCACCGACCAGTTTGAATCCTACCACACCTTCTCCACTATGCAATCTGGTTTCAGAGCTGGTCATGGGTGCACCTCAGCCACGCTCAAGGTCCTAAATTATATCTTAACCCGCCATCGATAAGAAACAATACTGTGCAACCGTATTCATTGACCTGACCAAGGTTTCGACTGTCAATCACCACATCCTCATCGGCAGACTAAACTGCCTTGGTTCCTCAAATGATTGCCTCGCCTGGTTCACCAACTACTTCTCCGACAGAGTTCAGTGTGTCAAATCTGAGGGCCTGTTGTCCAGGCCTCTGGCAGGTTCTATGGGGGTGCCACAGGGTTCAATTCATGGGCAGACTCTCTTCTCTGTATACATTAATGATGTCGCTCTTGCTGCTGGTGAGTTTCTGATCCACCTTTACGCAGACGACACCATTCTGTATACTTCTGGCCGTTCTTTGACAACGTGTTAACAACCCTCCAAACAAGCTTCAATGCCATACAACTCTCCTTCCGTGGCCTCCAATTGCTCTTAAATACAAGTAAAAATAAATGCATTCTCTTCAACCGATCGCTGCCTGCACCTGCCCGCCCGTCCAGCATCACTACTCTGGACGGTTCTGACTTATAATATGTGGACAACAACAAATACCTAGGTGTCTGGTTAGACTGTAAACTCTCCTTCCAGACTCACATATAACATCTCCAATCCAAAGTTAAATCTAGAATCTGCTTCCTATTTCGCAAAAAAGCATCCTTCACTCATCCTGCCAAACATACCGTCGTAAAACTGACTATCTTACCGATCCTCGACTTTGGCGATGCCATTTACAAAATAGCCTCCAACACCCTACTGAACAAATTGGATGCAGTCTATCACAGTGCCATCCGTTTTGTCACCAAAGCCCCATATACTACCCACCACTGTGACCTGTACGCTCTCGTTGGCTGGCCCTCGCTTCACACTCATCGCTAAACCCACTGGCTCCAGGTCATCTACAAGACCCTGCTAGGTAAAGTCCCGCCTTATCTCTGCTCGCTGGTCACCATAGTTGCACCCACCCGTAGCACGCGTTCCATCAGGTATATCTCACTTGTCAACCCCAAAGCCAATTCCTCCTTTGGCTGCCTCTCCTTCCAGTTCTCTGCTGCAAATGACTGGAACGAACTACAAAAAATCTCTGAAACTGGAAACACTTATCTCCCTCACTAGCTTTAAACACCAGCTGTCAGAGCAGCTCACAGATCACTGCACCTGTACATAGCCCATCTATCAATAGCCCAAACAACTACCTCTTCCCCTACTGTATTTATTTATTTATTTATTTTGCTCCTTTGCACCCCAGCATTTCTACTTTGCACACTCATCTACTGTCAAATCTACCATTCCAGTGTTTTAATTGCTATATTGTATTTACTTTGCCACCATGGCCTATTTATTGCCTTTACCTCCTTTATCTCACCTCATTTGCTCATATTGTATATAGACTTATTTTTCTACTGTATTATTGACTGTATGTTTCGTTTACTCCTTGTGTAACTCTGTGTTGTTATATGTGTCGAACTACTTTGCTTTATCTTGGCCAGGTCGCAGTTGTAAATGAGAACTTGTTCTCAACTTGCCTACCTGGTTAAATTAAGGTGAAATAAAAATTTAAAAAAGAAAGAAAGAAAGGTCTCAAAATGGCCATGAGAACATATCAATGGTTAAACAACAAGGCAACAGTAAACATGTCATCCCCCACAAATGATGCAATGCCCCCCTTGGGCACATAATGTAATAGTGTAATTTTGTAAATGCCGGATTTCTATGGCAAGACGCATCATTTACCCACTTTTCATCAGAATCGGGCCAGTGGTGTCGGAGAAATCGTGTGGCTCATATCCCTGAGCATGTGTGCCAAATTTCATCACTCTGGGTCAAACAGATCAAGTGATAAAACATGTGCCTTTTATAGTGCCAAAGTGAGGTCGATGTGGATGTTCTTGCATATGTTGAGGTTTGACAGTGTTTGCAACATGTGTACCACATTTTGTTACAATACGAATATGCTTTACTGATTTACATGCATTTACAGTGCATTCGGAAAGTATTCAGACCCCTTCCCGTTTTCCACATTTTGTTGTGTTACAACCTTATTATAAAATGGGTTCAAAACAAAAATCCTCATCTACACACAAATACCCTATAATGAGAAAGCGAAAACAGATTTTAAAAAAAATAGAAATACCTTATTTACATAAGTATTCAGACCCTTTGCTATGAGACTTGAAATTGAACTCAGGTGCATCCTGTTTCCATTGATCATCCTTGAGATATTTCTACAACTTGATTGGAGTCCATCTGTGGTAAATTCAATTGATTGGAAGTTATTTGGAAAGGCACACACCTGTCAATTATTTTATTTTTGTATCCATTATTTCACTAGGCAACTCTGCTAAGAACAAATTCTTAGTTACAACGACAGCCTAGGAACATTGGATTAACTGCCTTGTTCAGGGGCAGAATGAGAGATTCTTACCTTGTCAGCTCAGGGATTCAAACTAGCAACCTTTCGGTTACTGGCCCAACACTACCTGCCGCCCCACAGAAGGTTCCACAGTTGACAGTGCATGTCAGAGCAAAAACCAAGCCATGAGGGCGAAGTAATTGTCCGTAGAGCTCCTAGACAGGTTTGTGTCTAGGCACAGATCTGGAGAAGGGTATCAAGAAATGTCTGCAGCATTGAAGGTCCCAAAGAACACAGTAGCCTCCATCATTCTTAAATGGAAGATGTTTTGAACCACCAAGACTCTTCCTAGAGCTGGCCGCCTGGCCAAACTGAGAAATCTGGGGAGAAGGGCCTTGGTCATGGAGGTGACCAAGAACCAGATGGTCACTCTGACAGACCTCCAGAGTTTCTCTGTGGAGATGGGAAAACCTTCCAAAAGGACAACCATCTCTACAGCACTCCACCAATCAGGCCTTTATGGTCGAGTGGCCAGATGGAAGTCACTCCTCAGTAAAGGGCTCATGACAGCCCGCTTGGAGTTTGCCAAAAGGTTCCTAAAGTACTCTCAGACCATGAGAAACAATATTCTCTGGTCTGATGAAACGAAGATCGAACTCTTTGGCCTGAATGCCAAGCGTCACCTCTGGAGGAAACCTGGCACTATCCCTACGGTGAAGCATGGTGGTGGCAGCATCATGCTTTGGAGATGTTTTTCAGAGGCAGGGACTGGGAGATTAGTCTGGATCGAGGGAAAGATGTACGAAGCAAAGTACAAAGAGATCCTTGATGAAAACCTGCTGCAGAGCGCTCAGGACCTCGGACTGGGGCGAAGGTTCACCTTCCAACAGGACAACGACCCTAATTACACAGCCAAGACAATGCAGGAGTGGCTTCGGTACATGTCTCTGAAAATCCTTGAGTGGCCCAGCTAGAGCCTGGACTTGAACCCGATTGAACATCTCTGGAGAGATAGCTGTGCAATGACGCTCCCCATCCAACCTGACAGATCTTGAGAGGATCTGCAGAGAAGAATGGGATAAACTACCCAAATACAGGTGTGCCAAGCCTGTATCTTCTTACCCAAGAAGATTTGAGTCTGTACTCACTGCCAAAGGTGTTTCAACCAAGCACTCAGTAAAGGGTCTGAATACTTATGTAAATGTAATATTTCAGTCTTTTTTTCCCTTTTTTTTCTCTTTGTGTTGTTGCTTTGTTATTATGGGTTATTGTGTGTAGATTGATGAGGGAAAAAACTATTAAATCATTTTTAGAATAAGGCTGTAACAAAATGTGAAATAAGACAAGGGGTCTGAATACTATGTGCACTGTATGTGCCAGACCACACCCTGTGAATGTTTATTGGTCAATAACGGCTATGTTGTTTTAGGTAGAAGTCTGGAAAATATTGTGTTGAGACCTTTGTCATAGATGCCACATATCAAATTTCGTGCAGATCGGTCAAAATTCATCATGGCGTCCCTGAGGCAAATTTGTAAAAATTGTCACGAGCGGGACCTATGTACTGACTTTATGTCACATGGGGTAAGTTTACATTTTCAAACTCTTGTTATATAATTTTGTAAATGCCGGATCTCTATGGCGTCATTCACCCAAGTTTCGTCACAATCGGGCCTGTGCTGTCTGAGATATCGCGTGTGATTAAGGTACAAACGAACTAACGTTGTCACGTATGCTCCCGCTCTCCCTCTCTGGCGCTCGATGGCGCCAGACTGCCTTCATTACACACATCACGCGCAGCAGTGCATCATTCGACTCACCTGGACTCACCTTAATTTGTTGATTGCCTTCCCTATTTCGGTCTGCTTCCCTGTGTATTCCTTGTATCAACATTGTGGTCATTTCCCCTGCCCGGACACTGTCTGTATTCTGTTCCTGTTCTGTTTCATGTCCATTATTCATTAATTGTTCATTCCCTTTACCTGCTTCTTGTCCCTGGCGTCTGTACTTTAAAATGCTGATACCGCTAAAGAAGCATCAGGGAGTTTTGTTTTTTTGTTTTGGTTGGTGACATCGGGTCCGGGTGCCGTCTCCGAGGGAACCGGAGTGCCTCAGCCAGCTTGTCGGGCTTAGCTGGCTTGAGAGGCCTTCTTGCTTCGGGAGGTTCGGCAGGCGCCCACCCCACGTCATGCTTCAGCCAGACATCAGGCTCCTGAGCCGGTTCGTCGGGCTTCTACGCCCCAGCTGGCTTGTTTTATTTTATTTTTTATTTCACCTTTATTTAACCAGGTAGGCAAGTTGAGAACAAGTTCTCATTTACAATTGGCCAAGATAAAGCAAAGCAGTTCGACACATACAACGACACAGAGTTACACATGGAGTAAAACAAACATACATCAATAATACAGTATAAACAAGTCTATATACGATGTGAGCAAATGAGGTGAGATAAGGGAGGTAGGCAAAAAAAAGGCCATGGTGGCAAAGTAAATACAATATAGCAAGTAAAACACTGGAATGGTAGATTTGCAGTGGAAGAATGTGTAGAAATAAAAATAATGGGGTGCAAAGGAGCAAGATAAATAAATAAAATAAAATAAATTCAGTAGTTGTCCACGTATTCTAAGTCAGAGCCACCCAGAGTAGTGATGTTGGACAGGCGGGCAGGTGCAGGCAGCGATTGGTTGAAGAGCATGCATTTAGTTTTACTTGTATTTAAGAGCAATTGGAGGCCACGGAAGGAGAGTTGTATGGCATTGAAGCATGCCTGTAGGGTTGTTAACACAGTGTCCAAAGAAGGGCCCGAAGTATACAGAATGGTGTCGTCTGCGTAGAGGTGGATCAGAGACTCACCAGCAGCAAGAGCGACATCATTGATGTATACAGAGAAGAGAGTCGGTCCAAGAATTGAACCCTGTGGCACCCCCATAGAGACTGCCAGAGGTCCGGACAGCAGACCCTCCGATTTGACACACTGAACTCAGAGAAGTAGTTGGTGAAACAGGCGAGGCAATCATTTGAGAAACCAAGGCTGTCGAGTCTGCCGATGAGGATGTGGTGATTGACAGAGTCGAAAGCCTTGGCCAGATCAATGAATATGGCTGCACAGTAATGTTTCTTATCAATGGCGGTTAAGATATCGTTTAGGACCTTGAGCGTGGCTGAGGTGCACCCATGACCAGCTCTGAAACCAGATTGCATAGCAGAGAGGGTATGGTGAGATTCAAAATGGTCGGTAATCTGTTTGTTGACTTGGCTTTCGAAGACCTTAGAAAGGCATGGTAGGATAGATATAGGTCTGTAGCAGTTTGGATCAAGAGTGTCCCCCCCTTTGAAGAGGGGGATGACCGCAGCTGCTTTCCAATCTTTGGGAATCTCAGACGACACGAAAGAGAGGTTGAACAGGCTAGTAATTGGGGTGGCAACAATTTTGAAAGATCATTTTAGAAAGAAAGGGTCCAGATTGTCTAGCCCGGCTGATTTGTAAGGGTCCAGATTTTGCAGCTCTTTCAGAACATCAGCTGACTGGATTTGGGAGAAGGAGAAATGGGGAAGTCTTGGGCGAGTTGCTGTGGGGGGTGCAGTGCTGTTGACCGGGGTAGGGGTAGCCAGGTGGAAAGCATGGCCAGCCGTAGAAAAATGCTTATTGAAGTTCTCAATTATAGTGGATTTATCAGTGGTGACAGTGTTTCCTATCTTCAGTGCAGTGGGCAGCTGGGAGGAGGTGTTCTTATTCTCCGTGGACTTTACAGTGTCCCAGAACTTTTTTGAGTTAGTGTTGCAGGAAGCAAATTTCTGCTTGAAAAAGCTAGCCTTGGCTTTTCTAACTGCCTCTGTGTAATGGTTTCTAGCTTCCCTGAAAAGCTGCATATCACGGGGGCTGTTCGATGCTAATGCAGAACGCCATAGGATGTTTTTGTGTTGGGTAAGGGCAGTCAGGTCTGGGGAGAACCAAGGGCTATATCTGTTCCTGGTTCTAAATTTCTTGAATGGGGCATGCTTATTTAAGATGGTTAGGAAGGCATTTAAAAAAAACAGGCATCCTCTACTGACGAGATGAGATTAATATCCTTCCAGGATACCCCGGCCAGGTCGATGAGAAAGGCCTGCTCGCTGAAGTGTTTCAGGGAGCGTTTGACAGTGATGAGTGGAGGTCGTTTGACCGCTGACCCATTACGGATGCAGGCAATGAGGCAGTGATCGCTGAGATCTTGGTTGAAGACAGCAGAGGTGTATTTAGAGGGCAAGTTGGTTAGGATGATATCTATGAGGGTGGCCGTGTTTACGGCTTTGGGGAGGTACCTGGTAGTTTCATTGATAATTTGTGTGAGATTGAGGGCATCAAGCTTAGATTGTAGGATGGCTGGGGTGTTAAACATGTTCCAGTTTAGGTCGCCTAGCAGCACGAGCTCTGAAGATAGATGGGGGGCAATCAGTTCACATATGGTGTCCAGAGCACAGCTGGGGGCAGAGGGTGGTCTATAGCAGGCGGCAACGGTGAGAGACTTGTTTTTAGAGAGGTCTGTACCCAAATTGTTTGGGTACAGACCTGGATAGTAGGACAGCACTCTGCAGGCTATATTTGCAGTAGATTGCAACACACCCCCTTTGGCAGTTCTATCTTGTCTGAAAATGTTGTAGTTTGGGATGAAAATTTCTGAATTTTTGGTGGTCTTCCTAAGCCAGGATTCAGACATAGCTAGAACATCCGGGTTGGCAGAGTGTGCTAAAGCAGTGAATAAAACAACCTTAGGGAGGAGGCTTCTAATGTTAACATGCATGAAACCAAGGCTTTTACGGTTACAGAAGTCATCAAAAGTGAGCGCCTGGGGAATAGGAGTGGAGCTAGGCACTGCAGGGCCTGGATTCACCTCTACATCACCAGAGGAAAAGAGGAGGAGTAGGATAAGGGTACGGCTAAAAGCAATGAGAACTGGTCTTCTAGAACGTCTGGAACAGAAAGTAAAAGGAGGTTTCTGGGGGCGATAAAATAGCTTCAAGGTATAATGTACAGACAAAGGTATGATAGGATGTGAATACAGTGGAGGTAAACCTAGGTATTGAGTGATGATGAGAGAGATATTGTCTTTAGAAACATAATTGAAACCAGGAGATGTCATCGCATGTGTGGGTGGTGGAACTAATAGGTTGGATAAGGTATAGTGAGCAAGACTAGAGGCTCTACAGTGAAATAAGCCAATAAACACTAACCAGAACAGCAATGGACCAGGCATATTGACATTAAGGAGAGGCATGCTTAGTCGAGTGATCAAAAGGGTCCAGTGAGTAGTGAGGTTGCTTGGGGTCACGGCTATTCAGACAGCTAGCCGGGCCATCGGTAGCAAGCTAGCATAGGATGGAGGTCTGTTTTTAGCCAGCTCGTGCGTTTCCGTCAGTAGGATTAGTGGGGTTCCGTGTGGTAGAGGGGATCAATCCAATTCGGAAAAAAAAGCTATAGTTATAGAGGCCCAAGAAAAACAATTGTCCGATAGGTCTATTCAGATAGCAGCCGATAAGACAGCTAACGATTAGCAAACCGCAGATGGGCGTTCAGGTAACGTTGCGACGGAGGAGCCAGCTGGATAACTCCCTCGGGCAGATAACGTCGGTAGTCCAGTTGTGAAGGCCCAGTGGGGCTCCGCGTTGGCAGTAAAATGGGTCCGGATAGGTGATTGTAGCCCAGGAGTGACTGATGGAACTCTTCAGCTGGCTAGCTCCGGAGTAATTGATGTTTGCTCCGGAATCGACGTAAGCCGATAGTCACATGGATAGCAGCTAGCTAGCTGCGAGATCCAGGTATAAATGTCCAGAGCTTGCAGTTGAAATCCGGGGACATGGAGAGAAAAATTAGTCCGGTATGTTCCGGTCCGAGCCGCGCCGTACAAAACTGGCGATAGATTTTTGAGCTAAAGGATAGCTGATGACCACAAACCGTGGTTAGCTGAATACTAACGATTAGCCAGTAAAGAAGCTAACTAGCTTCTGGCTAGCTTCTGATTAGCTTCTGGTTAGCTTCAGGCTAGCTTCTGGCTAGCTTCTGGTTAGCTTCTGGCTAGCTTCCTGCTAGCTTGTGCAGTGCCCATGCCTCGGCCGGTCCATCAGGCTCGCCCAGGTGGGACACCGGGTGGCGCCCCTAGAGGAGGGGGGGGGGGTACTGTCACGCCTGCCCCCGCTCTCCCTCTCTGACACTCGAGGGCGCCAGACTGCCTTCATTACGCACACCTGTCACCATCGTTACACGAACCTATGCTTCATCACCGGTCATGTCCTTACAAACTTACTAACATACTAACGGACGGAGACAGATCCACAATCCCCTCCCCAATTTCATCATGGGTGACATTAAGCACACAATACAGAGGATGTTTAAGAAAGTATATTGAAAATTGTATTCCAAAACAGTCACACTGTTATAATAGTGTGATGTGTAACTTCAGACACACTCTATGCTGAGTAAAATAGTCTGAAAAAATGCTAACATAAACGTTCCTTGGCAGTGACTTTTCTACCAAAACGAAAGTGTGGATTGTAGTCACTCTTAATCTCGGTTAAGCAAAACTAAAATCGTGCCTAATTTGGTCAGCTGCGTGATTAAGTTCTAGGTCAATAGGTAATGGAAATTGGGAGTTCAGGTTTGCCAAGTGTCCACCGTTCACAGAAGGGAACTCTTAGCCAAAGCTGGGCCTCTTTTGGAGGAATAGAAACGCCATTCTTCCATGAGAAATTCCATCATTTTGTGTTTTTTTATGGTGTTGGAAAACACCGTCTCAGGCGCCGCTCCAGAATCTCCCATAAGTGTTCAGTTGGGTAGATCTGGTGACTGAGACGGCCATGGCATAAGGTTTACATTGTTTTCATGCTCATCAAAGCATTCAGTGACAACTAGCGCCCTGTGGATGGGAGCCTTGTCATCCTATGGGGGCATAGCCATGGTATCCAAAATAAATTCCTTCCCAGCATTTTTATACATAACCCTACGCATAATGGGATGTTAATTGCTTAATTAGCTCAGGAACCACACCTGTGTGTTAGCATCTGCTTTCAATATACTTTGTATACCTCATATACTTAAGGGTTTCTGTTATCTTGGCAGTTACCTGTATTAAACATTTCTACCTTAATCACATATCAGTAGTAATGAAGGAATAAACATCCACTAGAGAAAAACTTGTCGGTCCAATCTGCGGTTGTATAAAGGCTACATCTCCCTGGTTTTTTTTTTCTTCATTTTTTTAACTAGGCAAAATTTTCTTTACAATGACGCCTAGTAACAGTGGGTTAACTGCCTTGTCCGACAGATTTTTACCTTGTCAGCTCGGGGATTCGATCTAGCAAACCTTGCGTTCGTGAGGTTGACCACATTAGCAAAACATTCACATTGCAACTCATCATCAAGTCCTTGCAACAGTTTCACAACAGTTTTTCTTAATAAAATGTTAGATATATTTGATTTAACATCCTGTGATGTGTGTTTTATTCTTTAACCATTGATATATTGTTGCCTATTTTGAGACCTTAAGGAGCATCAGGTACTGCTGGAATGTCTACAAATTGCATGTCCATCTTTTTGTGAAAAAGTAGAGGAAGGCCCAAAAAATTGTCAAAGACTCCAGCCACCCAAGTCATAGACTGTTCTCTCTGCTACCACACGGCAAGCGGTACCAGAGCGCCAAGTCTAGGTCCAAAAGGCTCCTTAACAGCTTCTACCCCCATGCCATCAGACTGCTGAACAATGAATCAAATGGCCACCCAGATTATTTGCATTGACAACCTCTGGTCAATGAACACCTATGGCTGACCTATTTCCCATTGTTCTGTCTTTTCTTCTCAGTCACTAGCATGGTCTCCCCTGCTAGCTACCTGATTATTCCAGACCACTTCCTCATACTTCAAATCTTCCCTGTGTCCTCTTGTGCTCCCAGGCTTTTAGCAGATTACAGGTAGGGAAGAGTGGGATAAATTGAGCCACGGGACAGGGTAAGTTAAGCTGCCTAAAAAAAAGGAAATATTACCTCTACCTTTTTAAAGCCATGTTTATCTTTATTTCCAAAACACAATTGAACACAATCGCAATTACTTTTCTGTCTTTGAATAATTTTAAGCATCTTCTAACGCAGTGAAAGGATGCACTCTCATGCTAGGTTTAGGACTATATTGAAACTTAGAGACCCCAAATAATGTATAAAAACATCTTAAAATGATCTACTTTGGTTTAGATACGATCATCATTGGAACATCGAACACAATAAATTATTTGGACTTGGTGAAAATTAGTTTTTGCAACCTAACTTGCTTACCATTTTTCCCATGTGGTTTCTTCCTTCACAGACTCCATGAAATGATGACCTCTTCCTAAATATTTGGTCAAATTATTAATTTACCCCACTCTCCGCTAAATGGGTTGTCCCTCCCCTGCAGCCTCTGTCATTGAAATATGGATGTCGTTTGAAGCACTATAGCTGGCCCCAACACAGCCGACGCAGAGGTAACATGTTCGGGGTATGAGGGAGATCAGTAAGTCTGCTAGGGTTATCAACCCAGTCCATCATGTCTGCCAAACCTCTGCTCCGACTCAGTTGCCCTAGATTGCTATCCTCAGGTCATTACTTGCCTTTTGCTGTCTTTCCTTGTCTTGAAAATGCTGATGCATAACTGATGCACTGGTGCGTTAGCAAATGAATACGCTAATGGTATAGTAATAGTTATATGTGTAGTCATTCATACATACAATAAACACAAAAACCACACACACACACACACACACACACAATGCCACAGACGTTAATAATGACTTGGATGATGTACTGCACATACAGTAGTGTTGTAATACCATCTGAGGGAGCCACTGACTTCAGTCTACATTATTTGTTAACGCCACAGATTTAAGAAGCTATTTCTGACACCGTACACTCAACTTCGCAAGAGTGACTTTCTTTTCCGGCCCAGCAGTCAGCGAGGGGAACTGCCAAAAGCTCAGTCAATCAGATAAAATGTTCTCTTTTCTCCCTTCAGGTCATGCACGTAGTGAGCTTTTCATTCGGCACTACTTTGCAGTTGCCAGGCAGGGTTTTTCAAGCCCGGCCCTGGGGACTAGATGATGACTAATGGGGGCATGTTAAAGTGACCAGAAGAGGCAGCTGGCGAGGATGAGAAGTAGTCAGGCCCTACACATTATCAGCCAATCTCTCCTGAGCCAGACTAGGCGGGGTTGACTGGAAGGGACAAACCCACAGGAAATACATCATCATTGACTGACCCCCGTGGTCACGTCCACGACAATGGCTCCCGCCTTATATGGACATGTTGGAGACGTGATGGGGATTGGTGAATAAATGGTGGTGTAAAATTGATTTTTTACAATGTATGTTGATTGTTATGTTCACTGAATTTCCATGCAAGACTTCCATGTAGTTTCAATGTAGTAAAAATGAAAACCTATGGCGTCAAAATGGACTCCAACGTCTCTATTTCCATAAGCATTACTGTTGATTTCAATATGCTATTGGGGATTTAGAGCCTCCAGATTGAATAGAGAGGCAGGGGTTTTCGTTTGCCACAATTGATGTTGCTAGGTAGAGCACACCTGCCTCCACGTTTTATTTACAATGTTTAATATACAGCCAGCCACTTTTCCAGCTGTGGCTCTGTCCCCCTGTGTGCTGATTTTGTTTTCCCCTCCTGCTTGCCTTATTGAACCCCCTGTTGTCATAGCTGACAGGCAGATCTAAGTCATTAGTAATTGTTTTGTGGTTCCCTCTGCCGATTATTATGCTTCCCTGACAATAATTTCTGTGAGTGATTTCAACACTTGCTCCCACTAGGTAAGCCATCAAGGCTAATTGCAACTTGGGGAGCCTGGTTGCTCTCCCTCTCTTAGGACTTACTGGTGGTTTCCTATGGGTTTGGTGTTGTGGCTTTGTGGGATGTTTCATTAAGGGCATTACCATGGTATCTCCCTTTTGTAATAATTGTTCTGATGGACATATTTATAAACTAGATATACAAAAGTATGTGGACACCCCTTGACATTAGTGGATTCGGTTATTTCAGCCACATCCTTTGGGATGAATTGGAACCGAGCCACGTCTAATCGTTCAACATCAGTGCCCGACCTCACTAATGCTCTTATGGCTGAGCGGAAGCAAGTCCCTGCAGCAATGTTCCAACATCTAGTGGAAAGCCTTTCCAGAAGAGTGGAGGCTGTTATAGCAACAAAGAGGGGACCAAACTCTATATTAATGCCCATGATTTTGGAATGAGATGTTTGACGAGTAGGTGTCCACATACTTTTGGTCATGTAGTTTATCTTTATATATTCACATATAACTTGTGTGAGAGAAAGAATGTGTATTTTCATATTTTAAAATCAAAACATTTACTAAAGAGGAAAAGCTTCTCAATCTGAATACAGAAGTCCCTTCAACAGCTCAACCGTGTTATGTCTCGATCTAAAATAAACTACCATGTTTGACTTTGTTCACATGAAAAACAGGCCCAGTCCCACACTCACAGCCTTTACCTGCCTTCCTCCCCAGCGGAAGTCACATACAGCCATTCATAGTGACTTGGTGAGGTGTGGGAATCATTTCAATTTTTAGAAACCCTCCCAGTTTGCCTGGGCCCTTATTCAACATTAGTCTGCCCAAGCTGTTACCCATTGTGCCCTCCCTCGTGGCGGACAGGGGAGCAGAGGAGCATGGGAGCAGGGTGATTATAGCATTAAAAACCGGTGACTGAGCAGAACATAAGTTCCAGCTGGTGAGAAAGACAGGGCTGGATAGAAGGAAGGGGGAACCAGAGGCTGTTCTGTTCCCACAGGAAAAAGCAATCCAGTACAGAGAGACCTGTCAGACCACACTGTGGCTCCCATCTGTTCCTCATCTCCTCCCTTCACAACTTCTCTGTCACTCCTCCTATGGGATATAGTTGTCTGTTGGGAGGCTTTCTCAGTGCCTCTGTGTTTTGGGGTTTGGGGGACGACCTTGGCGCTAGCCAGTTATTTCTGATGCAGGTTAACTTTCATGGCATGGAAAAGAACAGGAAATGCACTACTGTTACTGGAAGCTTGGAAAATGTTGATGTCATGTCAAAGGCTCCACTGAACTCACGACAGGTCTACACTAGGAATGATTGTTGAAAATCTGCCATGTGCTTCATACTATAATATTGTTTTGTTTAATACATTCCTGACATTCCAAAGTGCTACACTCTGCCCCCCCCTTTAGTTCCACTGTCCAGGTGTACGGCTCTTTGCGTCTACCTGCGTCAATGCCACATACTCCAAACCTGGCCACTCTAAGATCAAAGCTCAGGGGGTGTTCCCACTCAGGGTTGGGTATCATGGGAGAATGACCCTGAGGACAGCGTGGATCCACCTGAGAGAATAGGAGTGATCAGTCAGTGCATTCTACAGTCCAGTCCCCACTGTAAAGACTGACCACAGTGGATGGGACTGGACAGACCATGTCTGACGGCTCGACTCCCAGTCACACCTGAGCTGCAGACCGTAGCTGGGTCTCTGGGTCAACATAGTGGGGGGCTCCAACGGGTGGAGGTAGCATGCCATGTAAATGACTCAGTTGTCATATTTTATATGAATGTATAGGGGAAGTTGGCAATATAGTAGTTTGCATTATTTCTGTTTAACACAGTGCATCATTTTTGATAATTTTTGCTATTGCTAATGACGCTCATTACATCACCACTGACAATATTTCTGGTGGAGTGGATCGTTTTTCTCAAAGTTGTTACTAACAACTCTGCCATCACAAGTGTGCAAAACACTATTGGAGAACTGGTCCATCTCTGGAAGCTGAAACGTCTTCGGGAGGGGTCAGCGTGTCTGCCTTGCCCTCTGCTCTGTCCAGTTGCATACAGTACCTAAACTGAAGGTGCAGGCAATAAAGTGGAAACTCCTTTGATGTGATGCCCCACCCAGGGGCTTCTTCTCCCTCTCAGCAGACAATACATTCATTCATTACTGGACCCTGTCTGTCCCTTCTCTTCTACGCAGTAGCAGGCACTAGACTCTGCATGGGAAACTCTAATCTCAGGTCCTAGACAGACCTTTAAACTCCCACTCACCCCCTGGGGTGCTGAGGTGGTGGTTTGGATAGTCCAAATGAGTCACAGTAGCCTGCACATAGCCCTGCCTCCTCAGTGCCTGGAGCACCACGCCTGTCCCCTTCGGGCGAGTGGGTGGTTGGATTGTTGTGCCTTGGCTTGTCTGCATTCCTCTGCCCACCTCCTGCCACGGGAAAGGTGGATTTTGGGGGAATGTTCTGGGCATTAGTGTGAAATTGTTCATCCTCTGTGTTGGTATTTGGTGTTGGTATTATCAATTCAGAAAATGTCTGATCATGCCCCTATTCTAATATATCTTAAACATGTGACTAAATGCAAAACGTTATATTAAACATATGCAAATATAAAACATCACTGGATGTATTTATCAACTATTCGGAGAAGGTGTAACTAAACTAAAATGACCACTATCATGGGTCACAAAACCCCAAACTTGCAACCAATCATTGGGATTGTATTCAAAGCAGTTTATCATCAGACACTAGGGCTTTGTTGTTTCTTTATATAATCCCTTGTTTAGGCCTGAAGTGGAACGAAAGGGCTGGTTTGGGAGCAAAAGAGCCTGTTGACCCACTTGACTAATGGCAGGTGAGTGAGGATAAGGGACTTCTTAGCAGAGGTGTTCATTAAGATATACTTGTATGCACAGCTTACTCACAACACGTTCCAGACTGTTTTTTTTTGGCTTGTCACTTTGATACCCACTAACTGGGATTATTTTCAAAAGTCCAAAAAGTCCGAAAGCGTATTTGCATTCTTTCTCTGTGTTAAATGTATTCACCGTGGTACATGCAGAGGCGTAAAATTCGAACGATTTAAAATACTTTGATCTCTTTATCAATTCACTGATGTAGTTCTGTCCTCGAGCTGTTCTTGTCTATCAATGTTCTGTATTATGTCATGTTTCATGTTTTGTGTGGACCCCAAGGAAGAGTAGCTGCTGCTTTTGCAACAGCTAATGAGGATCCTAATAAAATACCAAATACCACTTACAATAGAAATGAGAGATATGCTCTTATATCATGTGATATCTTGTAGAATTGCACAAGCCCTGGGGATAGAAAGACCTAGAAAGATTTAAAGTCCCCGAAAGACCTTCACATTTCAACTTCTTCTCATCTTTCCCACTCTTTCTCTGCCACCAGGCCTGTTTACCCACCACTTGCCAAGTCTGATGTCAGACCCACTGCACACACAGAGTCCCTGTGCGAGTGTACAGTTTCTGTTTTGACACCCACCCCTAATTACAGATGTAAATGATTGATCACCTGGATTTGGCTGCAGAGGATGGATGGTTGCGTAGCCTTTATACCTGTCACATGACAGTTGTGTCCAAGTTCACGTAACCAAGCAGGGGGGAGAAAACAGATACCTACAAGACCCGAGAGCTGATGGAGGTGAAGTTCTCACCACCTGCCAATTGGACCAAAGGCTCTCGCCTATTAGTGATCTTCCAAACCCTAGCTGCATGGGTGTCGAGGGATATCTGAGGCTCTTTGTTAGGCCTAATCCCGCGCCATTCTTCGACCGAAGCCCACGGCCTCCAGGTCTAAGCCAGGGTCTTTCACACCCGAAGAAGCAGGCTAGTGGAAGGTGAACTCAATGTGCTTTTGTGAAATGAGATTTGGCTAATTGAGTTTGGAGTGGCTGGTCTGAGTGCCCGGGGAGAGGCTCAGATGGATTGCGATGGAAGGTGGTGGTGGTGGGGAACCACTGCTTTCTCTCAAAGGGCAATACAGGTGGTAAATCCAGCCCTGGTCTGAATCTCCAGGTGTTTTCCCTTCTCAGCTCCAATTAAGATGTTTATTGAGGGGCCTGGTCACGAATACATCTTGATTAATACAAAACACAGGCGTCTTTGCTCGAATGGTTAAGAAAACAAATACAGCTGCAGTACCCCTCCCCCCACTCTGGGGGGGTGGGGGGGGGGTAACCCCAATCTTCTCCTCTGCTCTGTCTGCCTGGACCTGGCACATATGTGGTTGTGCAGCTGCAGAATGAGCCTCCATTGATCGTGGCTGGCTGGCTGGAGGGAGATAGATTGAAGGGGAAATGGCTTAATTTCCCTCACTCTCACTGCTGGAATGCGAATAGCCCTTTACTACTACTACTACAGGAGAGCCCCATACCAAAGAACCTGAAATTCCCTATTTGTTGTGCTACAATAGGAATCTTGGTGTCAAAGTTGTGGTGTATCCTACGGTCTGTCTTGTCTCTACATTGAATGGAGTATAGAACCTGCAAATGTGATTTGAATTCTCAACATATAAGGTTGCTGTTTCTACCCCTGTACATCAAACGCTGCGATGGCATTTTAACCCACACGTGCCTTTCTCCTCTGTTCGTCAACCGATGGTCAATCAGATCAACAGCGAAGGGTCGTGACTCAACATAGATGGGCTGAGATGAAAGAGTTAAACGGCGAGGCGTACTTTGATCTCTCCCTCAGGTAACTCTTTCATACCCATCAATCTAGACTGGGAGTTGATGGCTGGGCTGCTCTGTCAGAAAAGGCTTGTTCAGACCTAGAACACCCTCCCTCTTTGAAGGAACAGTGAGGTGAGGTGATACGTTCTGAATCCTCTGAACTAGCACGTTTTATTTGATTTGTATTTAACCTTTTATTTAACAACAAATGGTGTTGATCCCAAGTACATAGAATGATAATCAGATGCAACTTAGCTGTTAGTCATGCTTTTCGTGGGAGAGAATGTTTTAGAAGGGCTCTGGCTCTCACAAACCCCAAAATGGGTTTGTGAGAGCTTGTTCAAAAGACAAAGTACACATTTTGCTTCAAGCCCACTATGTCAATTAAGAACATAGTACGGGCCTACCATAGTGAACATCATGAAAGAAAAACAACAACTGACGTAGGTCAAGAATGCAGGAAGGGAAAACGAGAGGGCGTGTTTTTGAGGTTCAAAGATGGTATAAGCGAATGACTGTGCCTTTGATGTCTTCTGGCAACTAGACCTCAGACAGACCGACGTAGACAATCTGAGCACCACAGCCCTTTTAAATCTCTCTTTCGTCCTGGCCCCAGTAGTCTCTCCCCCTCCAGTGACAAGCACTTTAATATGACAAGGTTAAACACCTGAAGCAGTTCAGCAAAATGGCTGCTGCGGAGCAAGGGTTAGAGGTCAGGAGGGCAGCTTTTAACACTGTGCTTCTTGGCATTTCATTATGGCCGTTATGGACCTTTTATGGTCATGGGTCTAAGTGGTTTCACTTTTCATCTATGTGGGGAATATTTGATATTATAAAGTACACAAACACATATGCGCATATAATATAGAGATATTGAGCCATAACAACTATCAGAATTTCAATATTTGCTCTGTAGTAGATAATTAAGATGATTAGAACATTTTTGTAGTGTTTTTCTGGTAGTGCAAGACAGCAGATATCATTCCACCTGTTATTATAGTTTTATTCACCATGGTTATATAACACAGTAGACACGATTGTATCGTGGTTTATCATTTATGTTGACCAAAGTGACATTTGGTTCTTGAGTTCACAGTAACTTACCTTCCTGTTGCTTATCACACATACCATATAAGTGACAATGACATGACTACCATGCAGAAACCCTTTTGATATCAGTTTGACACGTTTCCTTGTCTCCTCGCCGGGCAACGATGTGTGTTATTCAATAGGCAGTAAGGACAGGCCGTGTGCTGTGGAGACTATTGTGTGGAACTTAACACTTGACGTAGTTGGGGCTTCTTGTCAGCAGCGGAACTTGATCCTGTTGGTTTGTTCCCAGTGAAGAGCTAAAATTAAGCAATAAGGCCCGAGGAGGTGTGGTATATGGCCAATATACCACAGCTATGGGCTGTTCTTGGATACAGCCCTAAGCTGTGGTACACTATATATACAAAACTATGTGGACACCTCTTCAAATTAGTGGATTCAGCTATTTCAACCATACCCATTGCTGACAGTTGTATAAAATAGAGCACACCGCCATGCAATCTCCATAGACAAACATTGGCAGTAGAATGGCCTTACTGAAGAGCTCGGTGACTTTCAATGTGGCACCGTCATAGGATGCCACCTTTCCAACAAGTCAGTTCGTCAAATTCTGTCCTGCTTTAGCTGCACCGGTCAACTGTAAGTGCTGCTATTGTGAAGTGGAAATGTCTAGGAGCAACAACGGCTCAGCCGCAATGTGGTAGGCTAACACAAGCTCACAGAACGGGACCGGCGAGTGCTGAAGCGCGTCTGACCTCAGTTGCAACACTCACTACCGAGTTCCAAACTGCCTCTGGAAGCAACGTCAGCACAAGAACTGTTCGTCGGGAGCTTCATGAAATGGGTTTCCATGGCCGAGCAGCCGCACACAAGCCATGCGCAATGCCAAGTGTTGGCTGGAGTAGTGTAAAGCTATTGGACTCTGGAGCAGTGGAAATGGGTTTGGCAAATGCCAGGAGAATGCTACCTGTCCGAATGCATAGTGGAGGAGGAATAATGGACTGGGGCTGTTTTTCATGGTTTGGGCTAGGCCCCTTATTTCTAGTGAAGGGAAATCTTAACGCTACACCATACAATGACATTCTAGATGATTCTGTGCTTCCAACAGTTTGGGGAAGGCCTTTTCCTGTTTCAGCATGAAAATGCCCCTGTGCACAAAGCGAGGTCCATACAGAAATGGTTTGTCGAGATCGGTGTGGAAGAACTTGACTGGCCTCAAACTCCATCGAACACCTATGGGATGAATTGGAAAGCCGAATGTGAGCCAGGCCTAATCGCCCAACATCAGTGCCTGACCTCACTACTGCTCTTATGGCTGGATTTCAAGCAAGTCCCTGCAGCAATGTTCCAACATCTAGTGGAAAGCCTTCCCAGAAGAGTGGAGGCTGTTATAGCAGCAAAGGGGGGACCAACTCCATATTAATGCCCATGACTTTGGAATGAAATGTTTGACGAGCAGGTGTCCACATACTTTATGTCATTTTGTGGATATTGGCCATATACCACAAACCCCTGAGGTGTCTTATTGCTAGAAACTTGTTACAAATGTAATTAGAACAGTAAACATACATTTTTTGTCATACCCATGGTATACGGTCTGATATACCACAGCTTTCAGCCAATCAGCACTCAGGGTTCGAACCACCCAGTTTATAAAGAGAGGGATTTGACCCTGGGGCAGGCAGTTAGTCTTCATATCACATTGACTCTAAACACACAGATAGTAATACTGCATATAGCTACAGTAAGAAAGATTAAAACATGTAGAAGATCTTAAAGAGTTGTCTTGCTAGGCCACTGCATACATCGGTCTTAAACACAGGAAGTGGGAATTTCCAACGAAACTTGATTTAGCATAATTTCACATACTATAGTTCTGGATGGCTTGATAGAACTTCATGTATTTGAGGAACATACATTTTTTTTCTGGTGCTATCATCCATCCCCATAGTCAGCAGTCCTTGAGATGAGACAGGTTGACTTGTCCTGTCCTTGTCATCCAGACAGATGTCTTCCCCCATCTTCAAAGACCCCATCACCACAGACGCTTAAACCAACACTTATGGAACCCCTACTGTGCCCTGTGGACCACAAAGGGGGGACGGTCACATTACCAGTAGCTAGCTAGGTAACCTCAGAAGGATAATCCCGTGGACCTGGTAAACCGGTCTTAACAGAGCCTACTGTCTTTACCTGGCAACCTCAAGCCGCGCGGTATTGTCCGTTGATTGGGTCTGCACGTGTTCCCTCAGTCCAAAGTCCCCTGGGCCATTCATCGTTCTCCAGCTGGAGTGTGTTCATCTCCGTCTGTTGTCTCAACTGCTCTGTAACGAGGATACAAACAAGGGAGAATGGAAAATGGGGAAAGTTATGAAATACTGAGTGTTTTAGTGTACAGTATGCTCTGCTTGTGCTACCTAATACCAGTAGCTAAATACTGATATACTGATATAAACCGCTATAATGATATATAACGATGAGTTAAAAACGGTCTGTTGTCCTCTTTGTTTGCCTTCTCATTGTCCTGGAGGACTGGGATTCTTCACATGTATCTTGTAGGCTGCGTAGATGCCTCCTCGTTGTCTATAAACAAACAGTTAACAGACATGCCACCCTTCCTGCTGGCGTGACCTCAGCTGAACCACTTTGCAACCTCAGAGTCACAGAGCCTGGATTGATTCTCAGTTTCTCAGACAGACACCCCACTGATCCAAGCCAGACACCCAGGCCACCACCTCTCCTCCTTATATTAAAACATACCAGCCGCCACTGGCACGGGGCTGGATTTAAGATTAACAGTGGAAAAAGTGTTGAGCTGGTGTGTCTGGAATGTGTGTTGGATCTGGAGTTTTGCGAGGAGTGTGAGAAAACAACAGAGTGTTGTAAATACTGAGGGTAGTCCCAGCCCCAGATGTGATGCAGGCATCGAGAGAGATGGCTGCTGCAACCCAATCCAGTGCTAATGGTATCCCAATGGCAGTCCATCACCGCTCTCTCTCGCTTTCCAGCTCTTCCTCCTCTCTGTTTGGATTTACCGAGACAGACTTCTGACGCTCTGATTTATTACTTCTGATTCATAATTTGTCTTGATTTCACCTTTCTTTTGTATATGTGGGGTTTATAAAGGCCCTATGATAACATGAAACAAATGACGTATTCTGAAAAATTCCAATTAATTTGCAATTCTCTGTAGCCTTAATTTACATCAGTTAGGGTATTATCTCCCGGAAACAGGATTATCTATAGTGTCGCTATTCTATAATTAGTTATTTCATTATGGCTATTCAGTAGATTATAGATTTATTAGATTATGTGCATGCGTTTGTATATGCGCTTGTGTATTGTAGATGTTTGGCCTCTGCATGCCATTGTGCCTAACAGAATCCAGAAGGATATTCGGGTAGGCTATAAGCTGCGGGCCTTTACGCAGCCAATCAATTACAAATGTAAGTCCGTCAGTGGGGAGGTGCGTTGCTTAAGCGCTCTCCTCCCTCTGTTTTCTGGAAACAATTACTCCAATGATGAATTCAAAGGTTTGGCCAAAAACCAGACGCACATGTTTTTTTCCCAGTCACGTAGAGCGGTATTCAGCCACTCGTCAGTCAGTTAGGTTTGTAGGCTAATTATAGGTCTATTTCCCCCTCTTTCTCTCGATGCAGGTGCTTGGTCGGGGGTCCTGCTGTTGGTAGCGAGCTCCGAACCGAATCCGTCATGTTGCTGTGCGTATAATTATGCCATGCTAGGTCTATTTGGTCCAGGCCGCATGAGTTAGTCGTTCATGAACAATGGAAGGTTGATTTATTCGACTTCAACAGGTTACATTATTCCTTTTGGTCATAAATCTCAATAATGTAAAGTTTGAATCATTTAATTAATTAATCCTAATATTCATTAATTTATTTTATTAATAATAGCTGGGTACGACTCCCTGATCGAATAAGGCGAAATCATTTTATATATAATTGATTATTTGTATATATATATATATATATATATATATATATATATATACAAACAATCAATTTAATATAGCATATTTCTGAAAGCTAAAATTAGCCTTTGCGTGTTCTGTGTATTTGTTTCTGTCTGGTTATGACTTTGTTTCTTTTTGAGATTATTTTCTGCATTTATTATTTTATCTAATGTTTCGTGTTGTATAAATGTAGATTTGTATATTATGCCTACAAAATAATAACGCTGTATCAAATTAAGGGGCAATAATTGCACTACTGGAACTACAATAAATCCTGAAATTATGTTTACATGTCTTTTCATTTGAACAGACATTTTACCTTAGTTTTAAGTGCACAAAAACTATATGAATATGTGCTTGCGTTCATAATACACAAGTTCTACTGGTTATTACACAAGTTATAGGCTATTATCCCACTGGACACGGAGGTCAATTCAAAGTCTGTTCCACGTTGGTTCAACAGTTCATTGAAATTCCGTGGAAACAACGTTGATTCAACCAGTGTGTACCCAGTGGGATGTATACTTTATAGGAATACTTTTTATTAGTTGACCAATGTTTTCTTAAAACCATATATTTTCTAAAATAAATAAAAAGATTGTTTCCCATAAGCTTGGGCCACTTTTTCTTATTAGCCAAATAATATTCCTTTCAATTGATGTGTCCAATGAGTCATACTGTAGGTTGTAGTAACATGATATGAGTATGTTAAGTGTTACTTATAAATGGCTTAGGACTTTGAATGGCTCTGTAAGAGAGAAAGAACAATGCACACCAGAGAGATTCATTGTTCACAGCCCTCAAACAGCCTCAGAGGAAGGACCTTAGAGATAGATAGAGGATTCTAAGGCCCAAAAGCCAGTTTTTGCATGGGCAGCGCCATTGGAGACTTTCACCATTTTGAAGTAGTTAACTTGGTGTGACTTCCTATGGGTTAAGGAAGGATGACATAATAAAAAATAAATAAAATTTTATTTTCACACACACTGGAAAGGCGTAGTGAAATGTGTTGTTTTTGTGCCTTGCTCAAGGACACATCAACACATTTTTCACCATGTCGGCTCACGTATTCAAACCAGCGACATTTCGCTTACTGGCCCAATGCTCTAAATGCTAGGCTACCTGCCAACCAACCAGGTAATCAGGAGGCATCAGCCAATGAAAACATTCCACAACTGCAGGTGGCAGTAAATCGCCAACCTTGGCTTTATAACTGTTCAGACAACTCACTATGGGTAACAGTATGCACCCTTTCAGTTTGTTTATTAACTCATTGAAGTAGTAGAAGAAGAAAACGGACTACTTAAAAAATGGAGATGGTCTTAATGGCGCTGCCCATGCTCTCAGAGACACCATAATAGGACATATACATACACATGTCTATGGGAAGGACCCGTCAGAAACAACATGGCTGCACTGCTGGAATGACAGTGATGGGCTAAGCACACAGACATTAGTGTTGTTCTCAGTCAAGTGGTGCCAGAAGGAGAGATTATGGCATTCATCCTCTGTGGCATTAACTCTTTTTTTGTTTTGTTTTCTTTCCTTGGGCGAGAACATGAAAGGAAAATAGCAAATCCACCTGTCTACAGTGGTATGTGCACTGTAACATGTACTGTACAGTATGTCAAATAGTCCAGTTCTGTGATAGACGTTCTGAAATCCCCGCCTCAAGTATAACTACAAAAACACAATATTACCTGTTAAAATAAATCAAACATTTTACATAGATTTTCTATAATTGCAAATGTATTTTGGGTGCCATTTAACCATATGAGAATATACAAAAACTCAAAAGCTTTTATTTTCCACAATTAATTAGCATTTCAACATCATGTGGAAAACGGATACAGGTGACGCGGATAATCTCCATTTTCTTTGTTGCTCTGATCGGATCCCATGCGTCCATGATGTTCTGTCAGGGGCAGTGGAGTGTCAGTCACTCTAACACCAACTAGGCCTCAGTCCTCTAACAGAGCCCTGCTTGTAAAACATGACGTGCCCACGGGGGAGATCAGAGCATTGCATGAGAACGCGCACTTGATTTTGTAAATGGGCACTGCTGTCACTATGTATCAGTGCAGCGTGATGGACGAAACGGACTGACACACACACCCATGCCCGTGCGCACCATGTGGGCTAGGAAGACGCCAGTGAGTCTGGGCCTTGCTCAGGAGTATTGTTATTAAAATGTTCCATTGCGTGTATTAAGACAGCCACAGCGAGGACACGTTCCAGTGCTATGACTGCAGGGCTCGCCTTTGTTCTTCTCCCCTAATGCAGACATAATTACAAGCCTTAAAGAGCGTCTACCTTTCCTTTTCTCTCTCTCACACGTCCGCCCCACACCCTGGCCCTCACCCTGCCAGATTACGACAGACATTCAGATCAGGGTTTAGCCATTGATTGAGCAACTACGTGCCTTATAATCAGCGAGGTACATGTCCATAGGCCTTTATTTTCTGTTTCTGTTCATTGGGCCTATTGATTCATTCATGTGTCAAGCTGTCAGTTTCATGTGCAGGAGTTCCATATTGGTTGTTCTCCTGTTTAGAGAATCCAGAGTCTAGGAGTAACACATAGTCTAGGAGTAGCACATAGTCTAGGAGTAGCACATGCTCATCTACCTAATGTGTACTGATCCCACAGTCTATCATTGTCTAGCTATTGTTTTAGTCGCAGGAAAACTCTTGCACTATTTTAATTAACAGATTGAACAGATACTGTAGATAATTTGCCATGTTATTGCTCCATTTTAGTGATGCCACAGGTCATTCTCAGGTCAATTCCCCAAGGTTTCCTATTCGGAGGCCTTGTGTGGAGCTATAGCAGTGCTCGGTAACAAAGCCCCATGAATTTCAGCTTTGCTGTAATTTTTCTGACTTGAATTTTTCTATGATTTAATTTGTGACTTTGTTCAGGCTGTTTGGCTGAAGGCTGTGTCAGAAGGAAAGGAGGAGACAAAATCATTCCAGCCCTACCCCAGTGGTGGTGTACTCTACTCCAAGTAGGCCTAGGGAGGGATAGCACTGGGTAAGACATGGCCTAAATGAATGGGTCGTACACCAGAGTCACACTATATTTTACCAACACCCTTTGTTAACATTTTCACTATAATTAAGTTCAGGTACAGGCCAAATTTAAACTTTTAGTTTTGCTGTAATGAAAAAATATATACACCTCTCATCAACAGGGATTTAAAAAAAAACATTGATGAAGCATGTGTTGTAATTTTAACATTGTAAATCTCTCTCGGACAAGGTGACTTTTGGCAATATATTCGCCTGTTTATCCCCCCAAAAGTATATGCTAATTAGCCACCAATGTGGCTATCATACAGAACTACAGTACACACGCCTGTCACAAGCTTCACGTCAATCACCAGGGCCATGATGATCTGGACGAAACTACAGAATAGAGGCAAAGGTAAGGATATCTGGATTAACCTTCTAATGTTAGCTAAATTTGTTCATGAATAAATGAGCTAATTTTGTTTAATTTGACAATTCTGTGAACTGTCTTGGGCAAGTTTAGAAATGTACACAATACCTGTTATCTAGCTCAGTCGTTCCCAAACTGTGGTGCGAGGGGTCGGCAGGGGGGCCTTGGGGAACTCAGTCCGGCTTTAAACTCGCTCTTGAAAGTTGTAATAGTAGAATGCACAAGGTGCAATTTCGGAATTGGGTAGTGCATCGTCAGTTCATTGCATACCTTAAAGAGCTATTTATAACTTGTCAGAAATGTCTAGATCAACTAGCCCATGTCAGCTAACGTTTTTTTATTTTATTTTTGCCCATAGATATTGTTGTCATTTTTTAGTCACTCAAATATCACATGAATACACATTAGACATGGCAATATGTATAGAATTGCAAGAAAATGTACTTTAAAACTGCAACATTTCCTTTGTACTCGATGACAAAATGTGTTGAACTGCAAGATATAAGCTTTAAACCTGAAAGAAAAACTGAACAATTTGTGTCATGAACAGTGCTTGACCCCCTAGAATTAGGGGTTAAATGAATTGGTATTCACACATTTGTTTTTGAGGTAGAATTGCTGTCATGTTATTGATTCCACATTACAAACCTTATTTGCTCCTTCTCTCTTCCAGTGTGCCGAGTCTTATCACCTCTCAACTAGGTAAGCTGTTTCAACCTGGAACACTATTCTCCTGCTTTGGTCTGTTTCAGTCATTGCAAGAAGTCCTGAAGATCAGAAGAGTGTGAAGGGTTTTGTCCCAGTCCAGCTCTAACACATGACTTAAAGAATCAACTTAATGAATCACAATGATAGGCTATGATTTGTTATCAGGTATGAGATGGGCTGGAACAAAAGCTTAAACACACTCCTGACATTCAGATCTGGATCTAGGGGAGTATTAGATTGTATTGACATACAATGCATGCTCCACTCTCAAGTTGAAATTGAACTTGTTCAAGGTGGCGGCTGCTAAGAAGAAGGGAGCAACAGGCCAGAAGACTGCAGCCAAGGCAGCACTGGTCCACACCTTCCCTGTCTGTCGGGTCAGTGAGTAGTATTGATTGGCACTGTATGTGCCTTTAGACTATTGTACTGGCCTGTGTGGTACAGTCTTTCATATGTGTAGTAGTTTGTCACATTGTATTGCTTAGCGTATTCATTGTGTCAACTTTAAATGTAATCTAAGCCACAGGTTGATCATGTCCTCCATTGACCTTTATAGATGCAGACCCCAAAAATATTCAAGCAGCATTTTGAGAGCAAGCATCCCAAGTCTCCAATGGTCGTTTTACTGGTTGATGTGCAGGCCTACAGCTGCGGTAAGACTCATTCGCACACAGTATAGTGTAAACCACCATGCTGTCAGCAAAATGCTGTCCTCACTGTTTAAATTGTATTGTGTATGTGTCAATGCTCTGATCACTCATCGTCTTTGATGTTGTGATTCACAGACACACGATGACCACGATTTTAATGCTGCAACTGAGACGGAATGACATCGAGGGACACACGCTGAGACCCTGAGTATGACTGGACATGGGAGGGCCAGATATTTATGACAATGATCTCAAATGGGTGCAGAAGCACACCAGAACCCTATTTTATGTTTATGTTATGGCCAACCACCCCTTTAGCTACCCCTTATTCCACACCAGGGGCGCAACTTTCACTGAGAGCAGGCATATTTCCTTCAGTTGTTCTTCTCCTGATTTGATAACATCTAGACTCAGTTACACGCTTCTAAGTGTTGTGGTGTGCTGTTTTTGCTACCTTTTTTTCCACCTGTGTAGTGCTGTCCTCCTGCTTATTCTGGGGTTCAGACTGTATGCAGCGGTAAATGTGCTGCTTATAATTGGCAGCAGCAACATGGACCTAAATTGACAAGAAGGGTGTTGATATAGCTGGATATAGGCATGGCATCCTTGTTTAAAATCTGCTAAGTGTGCATTTCTGTTTCTCATTCTTCTGGAGTTGACCCAGTATTTTGTATTAAACCTACCTTAACACATCCAGTTGATTGTCCACTTGTAACTCACACAACAAAAATCAAGATATGCTGTTTTACATGTGTTATTTGTGCTGGTCTAATTCATGTCATGGAAAAGTAGAAGAATCTGTGCTCTCTTAGATAGTCGGCTAATAATAGTTAATATGACGCTCTTCGATGTCCCAGGTTTGTGGCATTGACAAAGAAATAGTTTCATCTTTACTTCACGTCAGATGTTTATATGTTAATGTATATTAGATTTGAAAATAAAAGAGAGCCGCACACTCTAGGAGATCAGATGCAAAAATGTCATTACCAAGGTTTCGACAGCCAAGCTGTCTTCATCAGGGTATATCATCTTCATCGGGGTATTAGATTTAAAATATTTATTTAAAACAATGCAATTGTTGGAGTTCATGTGTTTGATGTGATTGATGGATGACGAGGTTCATTCTTGTCAAATAAATATTCTTATTAATTTATGAATAAGGAGACATTCTTCAATGAGTTCATCTCTGGCTTTGAATCTGCAGCAGAACAAGTTGCTGATTAAATTGGTTTAATACAGCAATGCATTCTGACACCATGAATTGAAATAGATTTCACCTCTTTCCTATAGTTGGCAGAAATGGTATAGGATTAAATATTAGACCTCCACTAGCTGAAGGAGAAGAGAATCTGATCAAATAAGGGCATGTTGCTAATATCATCTATGTAGGTAGCTAGTTAGCTAGCTAGCTTCTTTGCAGAAAACTAGACTATTCATTGAAAATATCTGACTGATACAGGTATTCTGTACAAGA
Source organism: Oncorhynchus kisutch (assembly GCF_002021735.2). NCBI lineage: Eukaryota > Metazoa > Chordata > Actinopteri > Salmoniformes > Salmonidae > Oncorhynchus > Oncorhynchus kisutch. The sequence goes on from NC_034193.2 coordinate 20,433,824, forward strand.
CATAAAACCAAATAGATAAATAAGCCAACAAATACGAGTTCAATTAAATTAAATATGGAACAGTACATTAAAATGTTTAAAATATATTTCGTTTTGGATCAAGGCAACTAGTAGCTAGCTAGCTGACAGCAAATGTGTCATGTGGGAGCTTGCAAGGATTTGTAGTCTTGCATGATGTCTACTTTGATGCTAATTAGCATTTTCGAGGTTGAGAGCAAATAGAGCTGACTATATTGATAAAGTTCACCTTGCCCGGGAAAGCCTACACAAAACACAGACCTTGTTTGAAGTGGTTCTAAAATTACCTATAGGAAAAATGAATGGTGACAAAAGGATTGGAACCATCTCCATGTTTGACTGCTAGACTGTATGAGTATGACAACAACACTGTGGTACTCTATTAGTCTATGTCATGTTTGGTAATATGTTAGATATGTTGTGTATGTTTGTTATAGCAATGTTGAGATCACACAAAAATGTTGACCGACAGAAATCATTATTTTATTCCTTAATATAGTATTGGGGCCAAGCAAAGAAAAAATACAACAAATCATGTATGTCTACTTAGATCATTATTTTATTTTTTAATTGCGTGACAATAGGCTACTTAATAAAGAATCTGGACATTTTGAGAATAAAGTAGAAAAGTTATATAGAGAAAGTCAGAATTTCCCAAATAAAGTCAAAATTGTGAGAATAAAGTCGGTTATATTTCAAGATTCAAGTAGGAAATGTTGGTTAATTGCTTGCATCCCTGGCTGCATTATATGACCTGGCTCTAGTAAGAAGGAAATCTTTGCTCTTTTAACACAAAATAACCATATTATTATAAGTATTAGGATGAAGATGTTATGCTACAGATTGGGTCTTTTCAGGAGGGACCACACAGACTTGGATGACGTTTTGGCGTTTGTGCAAAGTGAAATCAACACTAAAGTACGAAATACATATTAGGAACTTAATAATTCCTACTCTTCAGACCTCACCCCTCCCCTAGTCAAGTATCAGACCTGCGCTAGTCAAGTATCACTACTCCTTTTCAACCATCACCCCTCCCTTAGTCAAGTACAACATTGTAATGGGGTTAGCCCAGATCCAGGAAGTGAAGTGGTTGTGTTTACATGTGGCGAGTTGAGTGCCAATGACATCCATATTAACTAACAACAGTGTCATTGAAATGAATGTAATCATAGCTAATTATGACGATGACCATTCATAATTGCCAGCTACATTTTCCCAGTCTTGTACCTCCACATGTTGTTGTTATTGTTGTTGTCGGCTCTTATGTTGTTATTGTTGTTGTCGGCTCTTAGCATGCATTTCGGCCAATGGAGAAGCTCATTATTGTGAATAAATTAGTGCAAGGGTGGGCGGTGAGAAGGATAACTGACGCTTGATGAGAGCAGGCATGATAACTGACCACCAGAAGTGAGGAGGTTTGAAGAGGAGTGGTGACGCTTGACTAGTGCAGGATAATGCTTGACTAAGTGAGGGGGTGAGGTCTGAAGGAAAGGAATGACCGAATCCTAACATGTATCCCGTACATCTCTGCACTGTGCTCCGTACTGATTTCAGCTGTCGCATGGCATTATGGATGAGAAAAATATCCTGCTGTACGCTACTAAAAATCTAAAAAGTTTTTGACTTTATTCTCGAAATATTATTTCTACTTCATTCTCGGAATTGAATTTCGATTTTATTCTGGAAATATTGCGACTTTCTACTTGAAATGTAGTAACTTTCGAAATTTAATTTTGACTTTATTTTCAGAAATGAATAAAGGAGACACCCTTTATTTTGGAAGTATTTAGAGTTTTTGAAATACTACAGTGCAAAACAAATAAAAAAAGTCGAAGTACCACACAGCACGTTTTTTTCCCTTCTCTTCACCTGGCACTTAAAGGCTACTCTTCCATACCAATAACTTATGAAAGTAATTCCATAAGAATGTCAACATTATACAAAATAACCTATAAGCTTCTTTCCAATGGATTTCAGTGTTGGCTCAGTAAAGGGTAGGATAATCTTGGCACTTGATAAAAGGGTGCAAAACGTATCCTTAATGACACGCGTTGCCTCTCATTAACAGCGTTAACAACGGTTAACAGTGGTTAGCAGCGAGTGGGCCTTTACCTTGTAGGCAACATAGGCCTACTGAGCCAAACTGTCAAGTTGCGAGTTTTGCTGTGAGAGATGACAGAGGGACGTTCTGGGATATTTTATTCTTCCGCCATCATGATGCTATCATGCTGACAACATTATGAATAGGAGGACAAAACATAGCCTATAGGTAAATCTAGCCTATGGATAGTAGGTAACTAGGCGATTTTCAATGTCACCTTGATGTGCATGAAATGCTTTGCTAATACATAAGTTGGTTTTCAAACTTTAACTGGCGCCACGGTGAGAATTCCAGCGGACTGACATATTCAAAGAGCTGTCAAACTGCTGAGATGGGATTAAGAAGATGGTTTGCCTAGGGGGCAGGTAAATTCACCAGGATCAGATATTTATATCGTTCATTCGATTGAGTTTGAATTGGTCGTTCTTATTGGAATTATATCCTTTAAAAAAAACAGGTATTGGCCTCTTAGGATAACATTTCCATGACTGAATATTATAGTTATAACGTTTATTATTAGGGGTTATTTATAGCCAACTGTTGGTTATAATTTCGTAAAATACAGGATAACGAACCATACCGTGAAATATGGTTGATAACGCATGTGCCATTTTATATTATTAAGATCAACAATGCACCTGCCATGTTTTCATTAACATGTTATAACTGTCTATACTTTTTTTTAAATAGCCCATGGTTTAGGTTTATAATTTGACTGCCAGAAAGATTTTTTTAATTTAATGTCTATAGCCTACATGGAAAATGCCAATTCCCATTGCAGGCCTGTAATGTCAAAATAAAAAACCCAAATAGCCTATATCTGCATCTACTCGAATGAGAGTAAAATATAAATATCCCTAGGCCTATACTACTCGTTGTTTTTGGTGTTTTTGGTGTTGCAGTTTGCGGGCTTTACGCCTATTGGCAACAAGTGACCCCTCAAACCCAAAATCCCTGCTTGTCTCAGGGCCCGCATGCACCAACTTCATTAGGTGTCCATTTTCAATTATACTTCTAAAACTTTGTGCTGTTTATGCATTGAACAGTTTTGGAAGCCTAATCTAAACCAATCGTATACCAAAGATTGGCTAATTACACATAATTTTACATAGGAGGTCACCTAATTGATTTGCAAAACATATATTATTGCAAACCATTTTTCATTAAAACTATGCGATTAATGAATAGCATTTCCACTTTGAGTTTACATGGGAACGAACGGACCTTTTACGGTAAAAATGGTTCTAAATGCCAATTAGGCTATATTTAAATAATTCATTAAATATAATTCTGAACTTTCTGTTTAAAATAAGTTGTTTATTATGTTATGTAAATCAAGCCACGCACAGTGCATAAAATATTGTTTATCAAATCGTTTAAGTGACATTACATCCGTAGCTGAAGGAGTGCATTCAAAAACATATGTTAATGAACTTAATGAATTTTTCCCGCATGCTCGAGTGACATCGTAGGTGCTCCAGACCAATCAGAGCGCGCGCTGATGGAAGGTAGTGGGTTTGAGGCACACCGGGTCTACATGCAGGAGGTGTCTGGAGAATATTGTGAGGTGTAACCTACAAATGATGTGAAGAAGGATTGCCTTTTATTTCGTTTTTATTTCGTTTCACAGAGCCCTGGATATACATTTTCTTCGTTTGGAATATATTTTTAATACAATCAATGTTATTGACTTGATGTTGGATCCAGTTAAACTTTTCTTCGCTATCCGACATTGCTCAATGCATTCCTCTTTAGACCGACGGTTTTATGGACTTCTGTATTAGCTAATGATGTCTATGGGTTTCATGCCTGATCGTTTGAATGCTTCAGATCCCTCCAAATCTGCATTTTTAGAGTTTGGGTACGAGCACCCTGCGCACCAGCAGCATTCCCAAGGAATCTCTCACATCTACCCCGTTAATGGCTTACATTCTGCCGGACATTCTCAACACGGTAGTCCCTTCTCTCCCAGCGCGTCCTCTTATGGCCGCTCCCTGGGCTACGCCTACCCCAGCGCGGTGAACACTCATCCCCCAAGTGCCTACATGCCCTACCAGCACAACAATCACAGTTTGGCGCACTCCAGATTAGAGGAGACAGGTACGTGTAACATCAATATCTGCTTGTTCGTCATAGGCCTATAACATGTTTTGTCTACAACGCCAGTGTGCAAATGCTGCGCGTGCAATTTTCCGGTTAACGGTAAAAGGAGTATGGATTGTATGGAACTGTTCTTTAAAATGTATTGAAATTGTAGGCTGCATATTTTCAGACAATTCTTTGTAGGCTACGGTAGGCCTATAGCCTTCCCCAGATGTAGGTCCTACGTACATTATAAAGCTGTGAGTCTGTACATATTTGAAGTTTACAAAAATGGCAGACTGTCCTAATCAAAGTTGGGTTAAAAGGCAATACATTTAAAAAGCTATTTACAGTCAGTGTTACGGTAATCAAAATGTTTTCGAAATGTAAATGCATTTCAGGCATTTGGGGTTGTCTTTAGGCCTACTACTAATGTTCCATAATGAACACAGATGGTGTCATTAATTTTATTGACCATAATTTTCTGCGGGTTAGCCCGATTATGCATGAGTAGCATAGCTCAGAAACAGACGTCCGTTTTTACTTACATTATTAGTCCAGATTAACAAAACAATTCCCGAAAAAAATAACCCTTTCATCTATGCCCAGCACTATGGGGTTGGTCTTTATTTAACACTTAAAAACCATTTATTCTATGTCAGTGGCCTTTGTAGTTTATATTTGTATTGACTGTATACTGTTAAACGTACTGTTAAACGCTGGCGTTTTCATTAAATAGCCTATCTGACATTTGGGCATGCAGCCAGGATTCCAGGCCGTGAATTTCTGTGTTGATAGAAATTGTGTGCAGCGAATAGGCTTAGACCAAAATATAACAATATATTACATTCAATCTATTCTGAAACCACATAGGTTTCCTGATGTGCAGGTGGGCCTTTATATCTTACCCAGAGATAGGCCTTATCATGAAGTTGTTTGTAAGGCTATAGGCAATGAGTTTGGCTAGGCCTACATTTGAAATTGACCATTTCAGACTAGACTAGCCTATATAAACAAACATCTGAGTCCCTGGGATATAAATATATGTCTTCCTCATTATATGTTTGAAATATAGCCTATATCTAATTTTATGATTATTCGAGTTGGCTTTCTGTCGCAGTCGAAAGGAAGTTCAAGCGTGCGATAACAACTCTCCTGTAAATCGTTTCTTCTGCGCTGATGTAAAGTGTAAAGTTGTAAATCAAAGTGAGTAGGCTACGACAGACTAGGTCCTACTAGGCTACTCTTCAGTGCAGCTAGACTGAAATTTTCTTTTCTATCCACAGACCATGAGAAGTCTACAGTGATTGAGAATGGGGAAATTCGCCTGAATGGTAAAGGAAAGAAAATACGCAAACCTCGGACCATCTACTCCAGTCTGCAGCTACAGGCGCTCCACCAGAGGTTTCAGCAGACACAATACCTGGCTTTACCCGAGCGCGCGGATTTGGCGGCAAAATTAGGGCTGACCCAAACACAGGTGGGCTAAATTAAACGCCGTAGTCAACATCAAGAGTAGGACATTTGCTTTTAAAACGATATCTTATTTCAGTAGGCTAATTACCAAATTAGAATCAATTTGTTTTGCAGTGTTTTATTTCCAGGCCATCCTTACCTTCAGGCCTTGTGTTTTTATTTATTATTTATTTAACCTTTATTTAATATGGAAAGTCAGTTAAGAACAAATTCTTATTTACAATAACAGCCTGCCAAAAGGCAAAAGACCTCCTGCGGGGACGGGGGCTGGGATAAAAAACAAAAAACAAAAAAACATAAATATAGGACAAAACACACATCACGACAAGAGCGACAACACAATACTACATAAAGATATAGCATGGTAGCAACACAACATGGTAGCAGCACAAAACATGGTACAAACGTTATTGGGCACAGACAACAGCACAATGGGCAAGAAGGTAGAGACAACAATACATCACGCAAAGCAGCCACAGCTGTCAGTAAGAGTGTCCATGATTGAGTCTTTGAATGAAGAGATAAAACTGTCCCGTTTGAGTGTTTGTTGCAGCTCGTTCCAGTCGCTAGCTGCAGCGAACTGAAAAGAGGAGCGACCCAGGGATATGTGTGCTTTGGGGACCTTTAACAGAATGTGACTGGCAGAACGGGTGTTGTATGTTGAGGATGAGAACTGCAGTAGATATCTCAGATAGGGGGGAGTGAGGCCTAAGAGGGTTTTATAAATAAGCATAAACCAGTGAGTCTTGCGACGGGTATACAGAGATGACAAGTTTACAGAGGAGTATAGAGTGCAGTGATGTGTCCTATAAGGAGCATTGGTGACAAATCTGATGGCCGAATGGCAAAGAACATCTAGCCCCTCGAGAGCACCCTTACCTGCTGATCTATAAATTATGGCTTCAGCCTAATCTTCATTTTATTAAGTAGGCCTAACAAACCAAATGGTTTTTAACAATTAAAGTGCAGTGCCGACAAGCTATAGGTACCAAACACCTTGTAAATAGTTTTTAAATAAAACATGTATTTGTTTAACTTTTTCCTTATTAATTTCAATCTTGGAATATCCATTGTTCAAATTTGCTTCAAATAAAATCAAAGATCTAAAACCCTCACATACTTTAACTATGCTGCGAGGCTAGACTATACGTACATTTGTGCACATATTCAATTAATATCCTTGTTGACAGAAGTGACAGAGAATGAAATATTATGCAAAGCTGTCTAAAATCATAATGACAAAATGTTTTAGAAATGTTGACATTAAACCTTACAGACAGGTTAACGTTTGAAAATGTAACACTAATACTTCCACAAGTTCATGTTTGTGGTTGATTGAAGGAAAACACAAAACAACCTTTCCCCTTGGTTGAATGGGGATGGGGGTTAAGATGGATCACGGATCCGTGGGTATTATTGCGGCTTTCTCCACTGCAAGACCAAATTAAACGGCTAATTGGAGAGCTTTGCTGCGTCAATCTCTTAATGCAGCTTTATTCTCTACACATATTCCTAGTCTTATATTACCATTGTGGCTAAAACCTTCCATGAGAGCTGTCTGTGGCTTTTAGCAAATATAACTCAAATTGCAATATTGCGTCTACAAATTGGTCTCATAGAGTATCAGCACGACATAAATACATTTTGCCACTCTAAAGTATAGGCCTGTGTGTTGCCTTTCTAAACAACAGTGTCTCGCAATGTTTTTCTACAATTACCACCAATATTTTCTTTAAACTAATGTTAAAACACACTTACATACATTTCCGCAGAAATGCATATACAGTAGTACAATGAGGGCAGTGGGCACATACACACACGGACATTTGTTGGCATTATTCATTTATGTCAGGTGAAATTATGACATCTAAGGAGGAAGTCATGGCAACCATTTCCCTTGGATCGGTAAACATAATGGAAGGCACATAAAACAGGTGGTGAGCATAATGTTTTCCGTCCAACATCTCACCATGCACATCTGTCTCTTATGGAATCAATCTTCAAGCCTTAAAACATTGTTTTGCTCAATATATTTTATAGGCCAATCTTCTCTTCCAGATCTAAATCAATAGCGTTTATATGTAAAAAATAATAATAAAAAGATAGGCAATCCCAGGTTGGCTGAATTAAGCTGCCATTCAAAATCTCTGAAACACACCATCCTATCTGGGTCTGATTTGGATTTGTGTCCTGTTGCCATGTTTGCGAATGGTTTGACCACCTCGGGCTCTGTGGCTTTTTATTCATATTTTATACCGTCGTAAAATCGATCAAAATTGCATGTTGTTCTGACTCAGCACAATAAATAGAAATGCAACTGACGTCCCTCCGTTTTACAGTGCTATATTAAAGCTCTTCAGTGGCTTTTTTAAATTTACTATATTTTTAGCATGCGATTGTTGTTGTCAGACTCATCCATCATTGGCCTCATAAAATGTTGAACAATGGGGGTGCTGGCATTTAATGAACTAGTGAAGTGTCGCTCATCCATTTAGCTGAATTGCAAAATGTGTTTAAATTATAAGACGTTTCAAGAACGAATGCCATTTTGAAACCGGGCCATTTTCCTTTCAAGTTATTATGGCCCAAATGTCAATGTAATTTCGAAGTGATAAAATGTGAATATAAATATATAAATATATAAGTGCCCTTCAAATGAAAATACTTTCTATTGTGAAGAGAATTGTTTAATGATTGCGGTGGTGGTGGCAGTGGAGTGTGATAGCGTAGGCTGTAAAGTGCGTCTTCGCCCTCATATTTTATTTTTTCTCATTTTAGGTGAAAATATGGTTTCAAAACAAGCGCTCGAAATATAAGAAAATAATGAAGCACGGCAGCGGACCGGAGGGTGAACATCTCCACAGTACGTCATCTATCTCTCCCTGTTCACCCGGCATGCCCCAACTTTGGGAGGTGTCAATGGCAAACAAAGGGACCCCTATGCACCCCAACAATTACATGAACAATTTTGGTCACTGGTACCCAAACCATCACCAGGATCCTATGTGCAGACCTCAAATGTTATGAGCGAACCATCTTAACACATTGCGCGGTGCTGTAAAACACCACACACACAACCATTTGGAACATTTTAAAGGCCTAAAGGCCTATAGGCTGCCTACACCCAAACGCAAACGTGTTTCGTCTATCAAGTTTGAATTGTGTGTATACGTGTGTTAAATTTCTTTTATTGCAGTGTATGTTTTTGGATGAAGATTTGTTATGTAGGCCTATGGTTATTTCGTATGTGTCCACTTTACGCACTGTTCTTTAGATTGGAACGGTTTTGGTGAGAATTGTGCTGGCAGGTGGAAACATGCGTATGATTTGATTCCAGCAGGGTACATGCACCTGAATATGTGTGTCGACTGGTTATGACCGTTTTATTGATGTGATTAACAGGAGTGCCCCAGTCCACGTTTGGATCGCTAGTCTCAGCAATTATGAACTCATTATGCATAATAAATGTCCTATTTGTTTGATAAAAACTGTATTGATTCACCGCGTCAATTTTTCTGAAGGTGTCAATAGTTTTTGATCATTTTAAAGTGCTTTGTGTGACATATATAGCCTGTTTGCAATACACCTCAAATTAAATGATGTATGGTGAAAATCTTATAATGCAAACCTATGAAAATATGTAATTTAGTCAAATGCACGAGTATAATCACTACGATATTACAGTCATTATAAAACCGCAGGCCAAGGTGGAGTAATAGCATACTAATACTAAATAGTTTAATTCTGCGGTGACATTGTCTTGGCAACGCCGTGACCAGGAGTTGAACTGAGGTTGCTGTGGTCACAAAGCAAAGTACTAACCACTATACGATCACCGGGAGCTACCAGGGCTGGTAAGTCTGCAGGAGATAGTGGGCTTTTAACTCCAGCCTGCAGTGACGTGGACAAGCATGTAAATAATCATGTAAATAAGCAGCTGTTCGAGTCAAGTTGGAATGATTCTGTCTTGATATTCTATCGAAAATCTACTCTTTGCATAGTAGCATATCTTTCTTAACACTATAGAAGCCAAAATGTCTTCATTTGGTAGAGTATTCGAAATACAGTATGATTACACGCGTGGTTAGGCCCATAGGCCTACCCGTCAATAACGATATAAGGGCTAGACTTCTTTCAGATTAGTTACGCCTACAATATTGGAAGTCATATTCAATATTGGAAGCCAAGTTCAGTATAATGTATTATGTTCGATTTTTATTTTATTGACATTATGAATATGACAAGAGCCGTGGCATTGGTCTTTAATCTGAATTGCACATTGACTATCAACAATTCGAATATCAAATTTTCGTTTTTAAACGTCATACATTTATAATTGTGTTTCTTATTAATGTAGATTATGCTTGTTTTGCTTGCACGGAATTTAAAATGCGAGCCCCTCTCGGTACAATTAAGGAGGTCAAAGCTTTACTCTCAGAACTTCTGGATGAGTGTGAAATCGTCAGTGCTTCGTTGAATGGACACACCTATTAAGGTCATTTCGACAGTGCTTGTTGAAGAAAGCTTTCATTCGTGCGGGATAATTACCAGCTATTCAAAGACTACAAAATAGCTCTCCTCGTAAGTGGAAGAAAGGACGAAAGTCCACGACGAGAAATAGGCCTTGTCCTAGAGTGAGGACATGGAACATTTACCACCATTGGTACGAGACAGGTGTTCGGCTATACCAGCAGGACCGTGCTAACATGTCACATTAGATGTTTTCTTAATTGATTATGAATAGTAATTAGCCGACATAGTCATGACACCAGTAAATACAACTTTTCCAATAAGGTGAGGATATTTTCACGTAGCCTACGAGTAAATAGACAATTGAAGCATGTTCATTCAATTACAATGGAGAGGGAATCTTTTTTTGTTTACACCGTGAAATTATAAGAGAACCCTTCCGGTTTTGCAAGGGACATACAAGGATATTAGGTTTTCCTCACTTTTTTCCCCTCACTTTTTGCCCTGTTTGCCTTTTTGTATAACAAAATAAGACGTATTGAGTAGACGGGAGCAGGCATTGCCACATTTCCAACGGAAGTTTCCCCCTCTGCCTCTCTCTGGTTAAATCCAGGAAGAAAACTGTCTTTGTCATAATAAAATGATAAAATAGTGCATCATTCTATCACGAAGCAGTGGCTGATTAATAGTAGTAATAATAGTAGTAGTATTAATGTACTGATGTGTACATTCTGGCGTTTAAACTGTTTAAACATCGGGAACAAGCTATTTATATTGATTCAAACAGTATCCACTGGAGCGAACTGATGTTAATTCAGTATGGTGCAGATTGCGTCGTGGTGAGCTTGATTAATGATATCGAATGCATACGTTTTGGAAGCAAATAAGTATTTTCTTATTTTTCACTCATCACCTCTTGTTTTCAGGGTCTTGTCAAAAATAACGTCAGTTATGTAAAAATCCATCATGAACATTTTAATTTAATTGTAGCATAAAAATGTAAGATTACTGAATTAATAATGGCATTCGGGGTTGTTTTTATTCTAACAATATCATATGGTGGTTGTTTTTCAGCGTTTTTTGTTGTTGTTGATAGGTATAAGATAAAATAACTTGTCGAGTCTCTTTGAATGTGATGTCATTTTGGGGCCAAGGCAACGATGACCTTCTGTGACCTTGTTCAGTTCACAGAACACGGCATACTTGAATCATCCTTTAAAGGTTATATGTAAATTAGCAATATTGCTAAATTATTAATACAACATTTGATTAAATACAAAACGATTTGTTTGCTGAGATTTTTATGAATACGTTTTGAATAACTTTTGTTTTTAGTCTTAAACTTCATTTTCCTTAATTGTAAGATTTTAATTTTAGCACTATTGGAATCCAATGCTTGATTATAGTTCGTTTTGAACAAACAATATGGAAATATAGAAATATAATAACACAGGATGAAACACTGACTTGCTGTTAATTTCCTCAAACTGATACCACCACTGCCTCAGCGATTATTATAGACATAGACTTACCTTACACAGGGGTCTCCCGATGCCATACAGTAGAAAAAGGGGGGGGAAAACAAATAGCCTTATGTTCCCCGTCCTGCAACAAGAGGAAGAGAACTATTGTGTTTCATTTAAATTTCCTCGCCCTGCATTCTTTCTTTATATACACCCCACTTTCCCTTTATCCGTGTGCCCTGGGTAGAAGAAGAGGAGGCAAAGTGTTGCTGAATGAAGTGACGGGGCACCAGACAAAATTATAGGCAATTTCACATCTCAAGATTAGAATAATGGGTGCTCAAATTGGACAGACAGAGTAGGGCCTTTCAAACAGGGCAATTATCAGGCAGATTCAAGGGAGACTCAAAAGACTGTTCATGCGAATGACATTGTAGGTTACAGAAGGGGAAGGGAGAGTGGGAGATGGGTGATGATATGGATAAAATAAGTTATAATGGATCAAAGGCCTGGCTGGCTTATCAGGATCGGAGGTTGCACTGTAAACGCCAATGTGCTGTCATTACTCAAAACGTTTTATGATACTCCTTGCACTTATATCTGAGTACAGTTACATAAACTTTTTTTTAAACTCAAACCATAGTCACTGTGACCCTGTAGGGGGTCCAGATTTGTCTTGTATCAGCTTGAACATGTTAAGTAACGCCCCCCCACCAAGCCACGCCCCCAATATAATTTCCCAGTGTGCCTTGCATTTTTGAGTGAATTGTGAAGTTATCAGCCATGACTGCTTGTGTTAATGACAGAGACATGCAGTACATGGTTGTTGAATTCATTAACTTTCAGTCCTGTGGCCTTCATCAAGTGAGTTCCTAAGCAAATCTTATCATTATAATTCAAGGCCTAGCAAATTTCTGGTAACTTTCCCCAAATTCCTAGATTTTAAAAAACATTCTGGTTGAAGGATTTCCAAGAATCTTCCAACCAGGATTTCTGGAAAACCTGGGAAATATACACAAATTCTGTAACCAGAACTGCAAGTCACATTCTGCTGGTTGGCAAAGTTAATTCCTTTTAGAATCCAGCCAGTTAGGATATCCAACATTTGGAATTTCTATTCACCTGCAACCTGCATTCATAATGGTTGCCAGGATTAGGAACAGTGTGAAGAAACTACCTAAACCATTTAAACTGGAAAAAACATTTCAGTAACGGATACGAAACATCAAAGTAAATGATTGTGTTAGTGTTGTTATTTATCTTTCAGTAGCATAAGATTAATCAATCAATCACTCAATGTACATGAAAAACCAAGATATTAAAACCAAGATATTAAAAACAAGATATTAAAAACAAATCTACCTGCAGTATAGCAAGCTGGAAAAAAGTACATTTGTTAGAGTTGATGTGACTTCTCATTTAGTTTAGTCCTTACCACCATTTTTTTTGAAGTAACAATGACATTTCATTGACTTTGAGTTCAACTTACTACAAGTATTTGAGTTAAAAATGCCTTGGGGTTTACAGTGTGTCTGGTGGATTTTAATTGCAGGATAGCAATGAGAAGGAAAATGGGGATGTTATTACAGTCAATCCCAGTTGCTTCGGCGGCAGCTGAATAGCAAAGCTGCTTTATGGTGATTATTGTTATTAACTTGAGTGATCTGACATCTAGTGTAATTGTGTGCAGCTTCCCGTTTGGAGAGAATGACCAGGTTTGGTTTCATTTGAGGGAATGGTTGACTCCTGGGCACAATGCTACACTTTGGAGGGATTAGATTTATGACACACACGCGCGCGACACACACATCCATCCCATTGGTCACAAACTGGTTGAATAAAAATAATTTCACAAATACACACACACACACACACACACACACACACACACACACACACACACACACACACACACACACACACACACACACACACACACACACACACACACACACACACACACACACACACACACACACACACACACACACACACACACACACACAGAGAGAGAGAGAGACAAACATCAACCTTTGCACATAACAAAAAGTAAAAAATATGATGAAACTCCCATCAATGTCTGTGCTGGCAGCCTCCCAAATAAATGCCACAATCACGGTTGATCAAATCCACCAATAATCACGATCTAACTGGCTTTGGTATCACCACCTTCCATAGCCCTGAGGTCAACTGGGGTTCAGGAGTCCGCAGCTGTCAAGAATGGCTTTCTCATTTCATTTACATTTTCAGCAAAAATTGTGCTGGTGAGTGATTCCAATGCAAGGGGGAGATATCAGGATTTGAATACGTGTGGGCAGCTGCAAACAGTCTTTCCATGGCTACATTTGCCATCCTGACTACATGTCAACCCCTAGTTCAACCCATTCCCTGGAACCCAAGAGACCTCTGTGACACTGTGCTGTTGACTGTTACTGTGCTAGGGGAGGAGAAGAGTTCAGGATCCTTGGCACAATTCCTAATGATGGCTGTTCTGATGTGTTGCCATGCGGTGTCACATTCAAGTTCAACAGTTCACGAGCAGCCAGGGCACTTATACTTGCTCAGGTTTTGAAATTATATAGACACCTTTGTGAAAGCTTCGGCCCACACACACCAGCCCAGAGCCAGAAGCCACCCGGTGCATTTGTCTTCAGCAGAAATAGATCCCCTGACGACATATAAGCAAATAGTGTGTCCATGGGCCACACATGGTGAGGGAGGCACAGAGGGAAGGTCATGTGTGTATATTTGAGATGTCAAAGATAGCAGAAATATATATATATATAGTGTGTGTATCATGTCAGCCATTTTGGATCATGAGACTTACAGTAATAACCTAAAGTAAATTCATGTTACGGTAATTACAAGCAAATATAGTCAGTGATCCTATATGACTTGAAATTGGATGGTAATGACTAAAGTGCTATATGTGGCTTAACTGATTTTGAAAGTGAATAGTTTGTCAAGTGTGTTATGTTGCATAGTGAAATCAATTGAATTTCTGTATTTAAATTATGGCATTTATTCTTATTACAAATTTCAAACAATTGTATTGTGTAAACAACTGTATCGGGGACCCAACATGCAACAGTTAAATAAATATTTTTTATTTATTCTAAGCTTACAGAATTATCAAATCTCTCCCAAGTTGAATTGCTTTGTCTGAACATTCAATATCACATACAAATTCAGTAGGTTCCTATACAATGAACATAACATTGTTATACATCTCAAAACGACAAAACGTAGGGGTTAAGCGCAAGGAAAGTATCACTCAAGCCGATTACTGTAGCCTACCCATGAGAATGGAGAAACGGAGCTTCCCAATGGAAAAAAAACATCGGTCCTAATGTGAGCAAAGCATAGCATGGCAGATAGGTAAAACACTGTACTTTGTAAAGCAATTATCTTCGGAATCTGATTGAAGAAAGCAACGTTCAAAAACCTGTTAATAATCGCTCTATTTTGAATACAGTTCAAGCAAGCCTTGCAATATGCTGCCATTGTCAACACTTACTGCTGAAATTATTGCGTTGGCTTAGATTTAGGTTATATAAAATACATCATTAATTTACATTTACCATAATATCCGAATAGTCAACATATTATGTCCTTCAGATTCCACAGAGTGAATTTGCTGTACTCGTAAATAATTTTTGGGCGCAATGGCGCCCATGCGCGGTTTGTATATCGTATGATTTTAGCAAGATACTTGATAATCTTGAGGTTATGTGGTCAGTGTTAAGGGCATGCGAATTTAAAAAAAATGGAATAGAGACATCAATTATTGTAGCTTGTGATATGAAGTCAAATTCTTATTATGTAAAAGACGATATGTTATATATTGCACAAGTTATGTTATGAAATACCTCTGACACCTCTGACATCTTGCCAATATATTACATGGGTGACAGTTTTATTTAAGAAATGTGATGATTGATGTTGAATTTTGCTTATGAGATAATCAAGTCCTCATCTTTTTTTCTCAAAATGTAATAATTCAAGATGTAATTGGTTTAATTTCCTATAGGTTTGTGCACACACGGACGCAATGCAAACACGCACGCACACGCACACACGCACACACACACACACACACACACACACACACACACACACACACACACACACACACACACACACACACATGCCTTAAATGTACAATGAAGTATACAGTCGTCCTCAAAATGTGTTCAACAGCTCTTGACTGAATCTAGAGATAACACAACTAATGCTTTCCAGAATGACTCCAGCAAATAATGGGTAAAAAATATTTGCCGCATTTTCTATCCTCTGATGCTCTTGTTTTGGGTTTATGAGTGTGTCGGTGTTTGTGTGTGTGTATCCCTGAGGCAACCCCCCCCCCCCCCCCCCCCGCCGTCGGCTGTATTCTTCCCTGTTATCTGGCAAAAGTAACACTAGTCAAATCAAGCGACTCCATCATGTCTGCTTGCCTTTCGCCTCCTACAACCTCTTTGCACGCAGACTAAAAACCAAACCTGGACCCATACTGACTGCATCAAGCTTCAGGGAGGCAGGCAAGCTGTCACACCGACAGATTTAACTCTTTCCGGATGTTGTCCATAAAATATTTGGGGCAACACTCAGCAATGTAGAAAACAATTATATAAATGAAACATTTACGATATATATCAACAAATCTCAGATAAGCAGATAAGCTGCTATGTTTTTCTATTTTGTGTCTGTTAATTATTTTCGACTGGACCAGCGAAATACAGAAGAAACATTATGTATTTATTTATAAGTGATTCAAGTGAGTTAAAACACAAGTTAAAAACACAATATTCAATCGATATCTTTATTCGTTTTGACAGAAAGGCAATAATAACATACTAATTACAACATGAATATAAAAAGGTTCGCAGCACCACAGTGCGGTATTTCCACTCCAAACAAATATGATCTTAGTGGTTCTGCTTTCTATTAACACCTATGTACAGCCTTCGACATTTTGTACAAATCGATATAAATTATGACCTGAGTTTCTGACGCATGCTCTGCAAACCCATATCCACGATTTAATATGGATCAACTGAACAGTTTTGCCATTACTCTTCCGGTGTTAGGTAAGCTAGCCTGCAGTAAAAATGGTTTACCCCGCTTTTCAGGGAAATACCTACTTTCACTTTTGTCAGGTCTACGTCCAAAACAAGCCAGCGCCAGTTTATACTTTTTAGAGCTCTGGTAAGTTCAGTTGATGTGGAAGGGCCTCGTATTAAAACTCTGTGTTTAGTCTTTGTTAATAAACAGCCCCAACGCTTTGCTGTGGTACTGGGTGATGCACTGCGCCGGGGTGCTGTAGATGCGATCCCTGTTGGTACCAGTGGTTGTTATAATCCTCCAGGTAGGGGGGCGACGAGCTGAGGGGCGGCTGCGGGACTTGGGGCCTGCTGGCGGGTGTGGTGAGAGAGTTATTGTCCCAGACCGTCGGCGATGACGGGGAGTTGCACGCCATGGAATCGCTGGCATTTGGACTGTGGTCAAGGGGAATCTCGCCGTTCTTGTAAAGCTTCTTGAATTTGGACCTCCGGTTTTGGAACCAAATCTTGACCTGTTAGGAAGGAGATTAATGTTATTAGTCTGAAAGTCATGTTCAAACAATGAACATCGTAATTTTGATAAAGGTAGGCCTCCAGGTCTACGTTATAAGGATACCTGGCTCAAGAACATACAACCAAAACGTTTTTTGTGTGAGCCTTTGTTGTAGTTGTCAATATTCAAATGCAATATTTTAATAAACTATGCTTTTTTTTCAAATGTTTATTTTTTACAATACATTGAAACAATTGCGTAGGCTTCCTATGAATCATTTGATATTTACCTGTGTTTGTGTCAGACCGAGTTGAGCCGCAAGTTCGGCTCTCTCCGGGAGGGCGAGATACTGCGCTTTCTGAAAACGTCTCTGCAACGCTGCTAGTTGGTAGCTGGAGTAAATCGTTCTCGGCTTGCGGATTTTTTTGGGTTTTCCATTCACCATACGAACTTCAGGCTCGGGTTCTTCTTTCACTATAAAGAAAGAAGCAAAAATTGTATCATTAGTTCTCAGTATCAGTTTATGAAAAACATTTAACACTGCCAAAACAATGTAATAATAATAATAATAATAATAATAAGTTATAATCAATAGAAATGTTATACGTGTAATAATATATTATTACTATTATCATTATTACATTGGTATATGCTAGTTGAAGTAGCAATAGCAATATTTCCATGTTGCAATGCTAAAATGGAAAAAGTCTCGGTCATGCTCAACCTGCTATAATAACCTCAATAGTCGGTCAATATTTTATATAATATCCCAAAATATCTGGCAAATGATCCACATACAGTTGCTATCACTGCAATTACTAACCATAATGGTTTATGACTAGCTGTTAATAACTGGCTATATTCTTCATCAAAAGCTATCAATTAGCAGCTTGGTTTCAACTTCAGTATTGTGTTTTACTCTATAGTAACTTGTAATAAATCCCACCTATACAAAATCTGATTTTAACAGTTTAAATGAATTATATGTCTGAAACCCAAATATGACTATGACAGAGCAGGACGCCCTTTAATTGTTTTCGCTATCTCTGCTATTTCCTTCTATTTCGTTTAACTGGAATAGTCAACCAATATATGTTAGATGGTTCTCAGATAGAGCAGACCTATACCACATAAAACTACCCAAGAGACTACCTGAATGTTTTTTTATACAGTATGTATGTAGCCTATCCGTCTCTCTCCTCCTCTCTCTATTTACGCAAACACGGAAACGATTCAGTTGTTAAACTCCGAAATGAGGCAAAATATAACACAGAAATAATTCAAATATTTTTCAGTATTTACCTGAGCTTTGAGGTGAAGCCTGCAGATGATCTCTGTTGTAATGTCCATATTGTCTGTAGGCATTTGTGTAAGGGTATTCAGACTTGGTGGGATAAACTCCAGCACCACCCATTCCATTCAGATTGAATTGGTGATGGTATGCATTCATTTGTTGCCCGTATGTTTGACTCTGATAATATTCGTGATGGCTGTGAGCCGTTTGTCCACTGTAGTAACCCATGTCCGTGACTGAGGACTCGGGAAGAGTCGGAGAGTCCTTGGAGCTCGGATGGCAACTCATAGATCCGGGGAGATCGGTCAAAATGCTCGCTATCTTCTTTTCATAAATCTGTCCACTCATCATGGGTAGACAAGAAAGTCCACGATAATTCGTAAATACAGAACGTTTGTTCAGTAGTGTTAAAATAAATGGCAATGAAGATATATAGTCAGTAGCGCGTCCTAAACGCAAGTCCTTGGAGAGCAAGTCCTCAAACTCTCCTAGCTGTAGTAACTCCGTTGTGGCAGCGCTCCCCCCCGGTGAAAATGAATTATAGAGCGCTGGGGTGGATACTGCGTTTTCATTGGCTCCAGTCAATATTTTTTTTCTCTCCCTCTTGGCCTCAAGGCGAAATAGTTGCGCTCAGTATTAAAAACCTACACTTGGCCAAAAGTGCCTAAACACGCATGCCTTTTGGCGAGTCAGGTCTAGCTCTTTGAGGCAAGTTAGAGTTATTTAGCTGTTGACAACATCACTCCAAAGCATAGCAAAAAAGCTATAAACAAAATTTGCATGGCTTTGCATGATCCTGTGCTTTGTTTGAAATGGAGCTCAAAGAGTACTGGCACTCTTGTGGCCTACTACGTATCCCACTGTAGCCAGAACGTCTGTCTCATTACTTGTCCTTGTTCTCAAGAAGAGCTAAGATACAGAATTAAGACATCGTATTTACTTATTCAAAGGGGGGCAAACGGTGCCCCTAGCCTATCCATTCTCATTCAAAATGAGAAGAGATCAAACGGATAAGGAAACCATTCCATTGATGTCTTTGGGGAAATTATTTTGTTGTGTGTGTGTGTGTGTGTGTTTGTGTGTGTGTGTGCATGCGTGCGTGCCTGTGTGTGTGTGTATGTGTGCGTGTTCCAAAATCTATGTAAATCTCCAAAAACAACAAACTGTTACTGTTATTGTCATTCTGTTAAAGGAGTGCTCATTGATTCGGTCTCAAAAATGATGTGAAGTAGATGCATGAAGTAACATTACATCCAGGTTCTGTAGCTTTTTTTGGTGATATTATCATCATCCAGGCTTTAGACAATCTTAAGGTTCTAGTCATTTTAAAAACCTTCCATGATATTCTATGCCATAATTTTTTTTAAACAAAAAACACTAAAATAAATGTCTTGTTGAAAGCATGGGCAACACTGCTCCCTAGTGTATGGTTGAATGATTGTGGAGAAAGGTGCTCATATATATGGTACCAGTCAAAAGTTTGGACACACCTACTCATTCAAGGGTTTTTGTTTATTTGTACTATTTTCTACATTGTAAAATAATAGTGAAGACATCAAAACTATGAAATAACCAAGTAACCAAAAAAGTGTTAAACAAATCAAAATGTATTTCATATTTGAGATTCATGAAAGTAGCCACCCTTTGCCTTGACGACAGCTTTGCACATTCTTGGCATTCTCTCAACCAGCTTCATGAGGAATGCTTTTCCAACAGTCTTGAAGGAGTTCCTACATATGCTGAGCACTTGTTGGCTGCTTTTCCTTCACTCTGCAGTCCAACTCATCCCAAACCATCTCAATTGGGTTGATGTTGGGTGATTGTGGAGGCCAGGTCATCTGATGCAGCACTCCATCACTCTCCTTGGTCAAATAGCCCTTACACAGCCTGGAGGTGTGTTTTGGGACATTGTCCTGTTAAAAAAACAAATGATAGTCGTACTAAGCACCATCAAGATGGAATGGTGTATCGCTGCAGAATGCTGTGGTAGCCATGTTGGTGAAGTGTGCCTTGAATTCTAAATAAATCACTGACATTGTCACCAGCAGAGCACACCCACACCATCACACTTCCTCCTCCATGCAGTTAACTCTAATGAACTTATCCTCTGCAGCAGAGGTAACTCTGGGTCTTCCTTTCCTGAGGCAGTCCTCATGAGAGCCAGTTTCATCATAGCCATTGATGGTTTTTGCAACTGCACTTGAAGACACTTTCAAAGTTCTTGACATTTTCCGGATTGACTGACCTTCATGTCTTAAAGTAATGATGGACTGTCGTTTCTCTTTCCTTATTTCAGCTGTTCTTGCCATAATATGGACTTGGTCTTTTACCAAATTGGTCTATCTTCTGTATTTTAATTTTTTTATTTCACCTTTATTTAACCAGGTAGGCCAGTTGAGAACAAGTTCTCATTTACAACTGCGACTTGGCCAAGATAAAGCAAAGCAGTGCGACACAAACAACAACACAGCGTTACACATGGAATAAACAAACATACAGTCAATAACACAATATAAAATTATATATACAGTGTGTGCAAATTAGGTTAGATAAGGGAGGTAAGGCAATAGGCCATAGTGGCGAAATAATTACAATTTTGCAATTAAACACTGGAGTGATAGATGTGCAGAAGATGAATGTGCAAGTAGGGATACTGGAGTGCAAAGGAGCAAAAAAAAAAATAACAGTATGGGGATGAGGTAGTTGGATGGGCTATTTACAGATGGGCTATTTACAGTTGGATGGGCTATGTGGTGCAGTGATCTGTGAGCTGCTCTGACAGCTGGTGCTTAAAGTTAGAAAGGGAGATATGAGTCTCCAGCTTCAGTGATTATTGCAATTTGTTCCAGTCATTGGCAGCAGAGAACTGGAAGGAAAGGCGGCCAAAGGAGGAATTGGCTTTGGGGGTGACCAGTGAAATATACCTGCTGGAGCGCGTGCTATGGGTGGGTGCTGCTATGGTGACCAGTGAACTGAGATAAGGCAAGGTTTTCCTTAGCAAAGACTTATAGATGACCTGGAGCCAGTCGTTTTAGCGATGAATATGAAGCGAGGGCCAGCCAACGAAAGCATACAGGTCTTAATGGTGGGTAGTATATGGGACTTTGGTGACAAAACGGATGGCATTGTGATAGACTGCATCCAATTTGCTGAGTAGAGTGTTGGAGGCTATTTTGTAAATTACATCTCCAAATCAAGGATCAAGGATCGGTCGGATAGTCAGTTTTACAAGGGTATGTTTGGCAGCATGAGTGAAGGATGCTTTGTTGCAAAATAGGAAGCCGATTCTAGATTGAATTTAGGATTGGAGATGCTTAATGTGAGTCTGGAAGGAGAGTTTACAATCTAACCAGACACCTAGGTATTTGTAGTTGTCCACATATTATAAGTCAGAACTGTCCAGAGTAGTGATGCTGGATGGGCAGGCAGGTGTGGGCAGTGATCGGTGTAAAGAGCATGCATAGTTTTACTTGCATTTAAGAGCAGTTGGAGGCCACGGAAGGAAAGTTGTATGGCATTGAAGCTCGCCTGGAGGTTAGTTAACACAGTGTCCAAAAAAGGGCCCAGAAGTATACAGAATGGTGTCGTCTGCGTAGAGGTGGATCAGAGAATCACCAGCAGCAAGAGTGACATCATTGATGTATACAGAGAAGAGAGTCGGCCCGAGAATTTAACCCTGTGACACCCCCATAGAGACTGTCAGAGGACCGGACGACAGGCCCTCCGATTTGACACACTGAACTCTGTCTGAGAAGTAGTTGGTGAACCAGGTGAGGCAGTCATTTGAGAAGCCAAGGCTGTTGAGTTTGCCGATAAGAATGTGGTGATTGACAGAGTCAAAAACCTTGGCCAGGTTGATGAATACAGCTTCACAGTATTGTCTCTTATTGATGGAGGTTATGATATCGTTTAGGACCTAGAGCATGGCTTGAGGTGCACCCATATGACCAGCTCGGAAACCAAATTGCATAGCGGAGAAGGTACGGTGGGATTCGAAATGGTCGGTGATCTGTTTGTTAATTTGGCTTTCGAAAACCTTAGAAAGGCAGGGTAGGATAGATGTAGGTCTGTAACAGTTTGGGTCTAGAGTGTGTCCCCCTTTGAAGAGGGGGATGACCGCGGCAGCTTTCCAATCTTTGGGGATCTCAGAAGACACAAAAGAGAGGTTGAAAGGGCTAGTAATAGGGGTTGCAACAATTGCAGCAGATAATTTTAGAAAGAGAGAGTCCAGATTGTCTAGCCCGGCTGATTTGAAGGGGTCTAGATTTTGAAGCTCTTTCAGAACATCGGCTATCTGGATTTGGGTGAAGGAGAAATGGGGAGGCTTGGGAAAGTTGCTGTGTGGGGTGCAGGGCTGTTGACCGGGGTAGCGGTAGCCAGGTGGAAAGCATGGCCAGACATAGAAAAATGCTTATAGAAATTCTCAATTATCGCAGATTTATCGGTGGTGACAGTGTTTCCTAGCCTCAGTGCAGTGGGCAGCTGGGAGGCGGTGCTCTTATTACCCCCCCTACCTTGTCACAACACAATTGATTGGCTCAAATGCATTAAGAAGGAACGAAATTCCACAAATGAGCTTTTAAGAAGGCACACCTGTTAATTGAAATGCATTCCGTTTACGAAGCTGGTTGAGCGAATGCCAATAGTGTGCAAAGCTGTTATCAAGGCAAAGGGTGGCTACTTTGAAGATTCTCAAATATAAAATATATTTGGATTTGTTCAACACTTTTTTGGTTAGTACATGATTCCATATGTGTTATTTCATAGTTTGGATGTCTTAACTAGTATTCTACAACGTGTAAAATAGTACAAATAAAGATAAAGTATTTAACGAGTAGGTGTGTCCAAGCTTTTTACTGGTACTGTACATATTTTTATGACTGTAGTGACACTATCCACCTCTGTGCATTCATACTCCTGTCGATGTCACATATGCAATGAATTCCTCCAAGTGGAGTATTCTATTGCATTCTAAACACAACACATTGAACCCTGCCTGTTAATGTATGATGTTATACTACCCCCTTGTGGTGTGTATGTGGAAGGTTCAACAGTATATGTACACTGTTATAAACAAACAAATGTATAACAATTGCGACCTGGCTGGAAACACAACTGTAAGAGGGATAATTCATTACTTTATATAGCTTCTTTAATTCTAAGAAACTCGTCACCAAAGAAGAATGCATTGGGTAACCTTGACTCTCTGGTGTATCACTGCAATTTTGCAATAGAATGCCTCCACATACGTTACTGGGGTGAAAAGCAGTGAATATATATTTGGCCATAATGACGAGAAGTAGGCCTCGAGGTTACCTACATACGTAGTCCTCCTCATCCCGAGTGGGACATAAGGACACAACAATCTTCTGCCACTTGAGTGTGTCTTTGGCCACAGATTGGGCCCTGTCCCATGGAATACAGCCAGCAAGACCTGATCAGAGACAACCTACAGGAAATGTATGTCAGTTTTGAGATTAGAGCACATCACTGTAGTGCTACAGACCATCCAACAGGTGGCCTACATGTCACATCATAAAACTTTACAACTCTATCGCTCTCTCTCTCTCTCTCTCTCTCTATCGCTCTCTCTCTCTCTCTCTCTCTCTCTCTCTATCGCTCTCTCTCTCTCTCTCTCTCTCTCTCTCTCTCTCTCTCTCTCTCTCTCTTTCTCTCTCACGCACGTGCACACAAGCACACACACACAAAGACGTTGTATAGTGTATAAACTCTTTCACGTGCCTACTATGGTTCCTGGTGGAATGCTGTGTTATCTAGATCCGAGGTCATGAAGGCTTCTGCTGGAATGGTTATAGAACAGAAGGACATGAAAGACTCATTGTTAGTAAGTATCCCAGGCAGACGTTTTTTTTTCTGAACTTCCATTGTACAGTAGACCAAGCTGCATAACATATTCTCACAAAGTCGCTTCAATGAATTATTTCTGTACTTCCCTAGGGTAATGTGTTAAACTGGAGCATCTGGATGTATTCCAGAATAGGACAAAGGCTCGGGCATCTCACTGTAAACCAGTAATTACTGGCTAACCAGGGTTTAGTCCATTGACATACTGGATTGAGCTCACCTTTTGTAGGAGACATTCTAAATGGAGCTGTTTTCCTTGAGGAGAGCAATTTTCTGCCAAACCACTCAAATCCTTCTAAGAGCCAGCTGTGTCATTACGTTAGCCCCCTAGGCCTAAAGGGGTGTCGGTATAATAGTACTGAATCGACTGACCAGCATTAGACAGCATCCTACTACAAGACTTTAGGACTGTAATATGACAATGGTCACATTCAAACCAAATGCGGGGAGGTTGATTTTGCTGGATAAATGACACTTTAAGAAAATACTTTTTGTGCTGAGACAATTGGAGTGGAGCCACTACCTAAAACAAGACTGGGTACGTCACCTGTGAAGTTGCACAGAACGCTCTGTCAGCTCATTGAAGGATCTATCTACCCTCTATGTCACTCACTTACTCTCTTGTTCCACACAAAGTACCTATTTAGTTTTCAGCCATTAATTTTTTCGTTTTTAGTCTGCTTCTCCTCTCGGGAGACTGTTCTGTTCTCTGCTTGAAGGAAAAACCCTCACACTTGTCGGCCATTTAGTTAATATTCCCCTATGGTGATACAGGGGGGAAAGTTACATGTTTAGCTTTAGAACAACAGCAGATTATTATAGAGGCAAGCCTATTTTTCCAGGCATGTGGAAACGTGCCGACATGCCTGCAAGTGCACGCAAACACCCACAAGGAGAGGAAATGTGCATACTTACATGCACAGCACATGCACGCACACGTGCAGGTACACACACACACGCACGCACACACACACACACACACACACACACACACACACACACACACACACACACACACACACACACACACACACACACACACACACACACACACACACACACACACACACACACACACACACACACACACACACACACACACACACACACACACACACACACTGCAGACTAAAAATGCAAGCTTCTTTAGATATTGAAGTGTCCTGGCTACATAGTACTGATCAGATAGAATGGATGGATGGTTGGGTTAGTGAATCAGGGAGCCAAGGCACTCTGGTGATTAGGAGACCCAGCAGTACATCTCTCTATGGTCATTGATGAAAGCCACAATGGTGGGGGAGGAAAGAGCCTAGTTAAAGCCTGGATAATGTCCTCCCAGGTAAATCCTAGGTAATGTCCTCCCAGAAAAAGCCTGGATAATGTCCTCCCAGGTAAAGCCTGGGTAATGTCCTCCCGGATAAAGCCTGGATAATGTCCTCCCAGGTAAATCCTAGGTAATGTTCTCCCAGATAAAGCCTGGGTAATGTCCTCCCAGAATAAAGCCTGGGTAATGTCCTCCCAGACAAAGCCTGGGTAATGTCCTCCCAGATAAATCCTGGGTAATGTCCTCCCAGGTAAAGCCTGGGCATAGTACTCATTAGACAGAATGGATGGCTGGGTTAGGGAGTCAGGGAGTCAAGGCAAGCTAGTGAGTGGGAGAGCCAGCAGAAAGTCTCTCTCTGGTCATTAATGAAAGCCACTATGGCTCCAACTCAAGGACACTGAGGCCTCTGTACAGTGTGTATCTGTATGAATCTGAGAGCCCAGTCTTGCAAGCCTCCCGTGTGTATTACAGTTTTTTTACAATCGCTAGGACCCATTTCTCAATACTTAGGTCCCTTTTTCAAAACTCTTCACACAGTTCTCCTAACCAACTTTCAGCTTGGCACAGCAGTTCATTTCACCTCCAAAATGCACTAAAACTACCAAAACTCTTCATACATGTCTCAAATCAACTCATTCTTCCATAACACTAGCAAAGGTTGTCACCCAACAAGCACACTTTGTCACTCATAAAACAATGACCTAAAAAACACTAACAACAGGTAGCATTACACAATGCTTCCTTTTGTCAAATTTCTACACAAAACAAGATTGACACCTATCTAGTGTTTATAATTCACTGCAGTATATGTTACAGGAATACATAAGACATGATGCAATATGCTTCAATATGTTTTATGTCGTTCTTTGGCATTGAGTGAAAATACATTAATTTGTTTATACATCGTCTGCCGATACAGATACAGTAGCAATGCTAGTAAATCCTGTGTTCTGCATTTGGCCACAGGTTCTCATCCACATCACATCTTATGTCATCTTGGGCAATACACCTAGGAAATAATATTTTGGCATGCCTGATCCATCCTTGGCAATCTTCTGCAGATATGTCCAGGTATCCAGCATTCATTGCGTCTACGAGGGACATTTGATCATGTGGATGGTGGTCATAAACCTTCCACCACCATGAGGAAAATGATTCCTCTATGGGGTTGAGGAATAGAGAGTAAGGTGGGAGGAAAAGTGACACCATCCTGGGATGGGCTGCAAAGCCCCTGTGACTGCACGGGAGTGGTGAAATGCTACATTGTCCCATACAATTGCAAACGTTGGCCGATTTCGCCTCGCTGCAACCCTTTCCACACCTGGCACAACCCTTCCATAGAGGTCATCCAGGAATGAAAGGAGACGCTCTGTGTTGTATGGCCCAATTAGCGGTTTGTGTAACAGCAATCCATCAGAGGATATTGCTGCACACATTGTGATGTTGGCACCCCTCTGGCCCGGGACATCCACTGTGGCTCTTTTCCCAATCACATTCCTTCCTTGTTGAAACCAGACTCATCCACAAAGATGAATATGTGGGGTGTTCGCCTGGCTTCAATCTCCATGACTCTCTGAAATAAATCCACAAGGCAACATAAGAGTTAGGCTATTACGGTAGTTTACATTATACCTAAAAATATGCCATTGTGTGCCTCTGCCCTGTTTGGTTTTGTTCAAAACCAGTTCTGTATTTTATTGTCATCTTACCTAGACATAATGATTCCTGAGTTGCTTGACTCGTTCAGAGTTCCTCTCAAAGGGGACAGTGTACACCTGCTTCATCCTGACTTGATGTTGTTTCAGGACTCTAGAAATAGTTGTTTACATTGTAAATATTTCCAAATGTAATGTTGTCTGCCAACACTCTGTCCCAAATCTCTGTGAGTTTTATGCCGTTGTTTCTGATGACCATATCAACAATTGCAGTTTCCTGCACAGCAGTGAAAATCCTACCTCTCCCACCTGTGGGAGGTAATCGTTGGGAAAAAAGCAGAGATACAAAAACAATCACACAGAAATGGGTTTGAAGGCTTTGCTCAATTTACTTCTGTAATGTGCAGTTCAGTCAGATGCAGAAGGCACATCTTACCTGTTGTTTTGACTGAAATGTCTCACAATAGATGCCAGTGTTGAGCATTGCAGATTTGGCTGCACTCTCAGACCAGCCTCTCTCATTGATAGACCATGATTTATTACATGATCAATTATAATAGCCTGCTGAAGGAGTCAAATACCTAATGGGAGCCAGATGTTGTGACAGAATGCATGAACGTGTGCACGCACACACACGCACGCACACACACGCACACACACACACACACACACACACACACACACACACACACACACACACACACACACACACACACACACACACACACACACACACACACACACACACACACACACACACACACACACACACACAGTAGACTCAAATATGCAAGCATGAACGCACACACAGTGTACACCAGGGATCATCAACTAGATTCAGCCGCGGGCCGATTTGTTCTTGAGCGGATGGTCGGGGTACCGGAACACAATTACAAATAATTTGTAGACTGCAAATTGACCGCAAGAAGCCAAAACAAATACAGTATGATGTTTGACTGAAACATAATCATTTAAAACCTTGCTTATATTTGCATATGATCACTTTTCTCTCTTGTGTGGGAATACTTGGGAACATATTTCTTAAATTCAAATCTCTTGGAGATGATTTCCTGGTGTTGTGCTGTCTTTTATGTCCTACAATGGAATAAATGAATAAATAAATAAATGTATTACATTTTTGGTGGGGGGGGGGGGGGGGGCAAATAAAACCTGGTCCGTGGGCTGCCAGTTGGGGAAGCGTGGTGTACAACCTGCAGTGGATACTGTCTAAAAGTCCTCCTGATCCCAGTGGTACCACCCCCACATGTATAAATCACCGGAGTCAAAGGCCCACTCGTATTGACCATCTGCTGACAGTCCTCTTTCTGTAAGCGTTTTCAAGACTTTTAACACACTTCCGCTCCCAATGTTCCCCCACAGTCCAGCCCATTTAAGATGACCCTTGGAGTGTGTGAGTGTGTAAGCGCATACATGCGCGCACACACAGTCTTAGAGGCAGGTGCATGCAACTCTCCATGACATTGCATCCCCACAGCCCTGTGCTTTGAAAGAGGTTGTGACTAGCTTCAGAGGAGATCGAGAGAACCTATTGGATTTCAATCAAAGAATATGAATGGGCACTCTCAGCAGATTAATCCAAATATATCTGATCATTACATGAGAGATAAACTGAGTGGGTGTAGTTGATGATAAAGGAAATATTAGCTAGTCTATTCATGACTCACTAGAGGGTACTGAACCCTGGGGGTATAAACTATAAACAGTTGACCTCTCTGACCCCTACAGCATTCCATGCTAATCAACATTGTAACTGTAATTGTAATTGACTTAACCTTTTACTGCAGTGGGCTAATTCAGGGTCACACGAGTGTTTCTTGGTAGTCTTAAACAAATCTACATTGAAACAAAGCCAAAGTATACACCTCACACACATGGTTATGGGCTTAAAAAAAGAGAAGACACTGGTGTGCTTAGGGTTGATGTCCTGTTGGAAGGTACACCTTCGCCCCCGTCTGAGGTACTGAGAGCTCTGGAGCAGGTTTTCATCAAGGATCTCTCTGTACTTTGCTCCGTTCATCTTTCCCTCAACCCTGACTAGTCTCCCAATCCCTGTCGCTGAAACATCCCCACAGCATGATGCTGCCACCACCATGCTTCACCATGGGGATGGTGCCAGGTTTCCTCCAGACATGACGCTTGGCATTCAGGTCAAAGTGTTCAATCTTGGTCCATCAGACCTGAGAATCTTGTTTCCCATGGTCAGAGTCTTTAACGTGTCTTCTGGCAAACTCCAAGCAGGCTGTCATGTGCCTTTTATTGAGGCGTGGCTTCCATCTGACCACATCAAGGCCTGATTGGTGGAGTGCTGCAGAGATGGTTGTCCATCTGGAAGGTTTTCCCATCTCCACAGAGTAACTCTGGAGCTCTGTCAGAGTGACCATCTCGTTCTTGGTCACCTCCCTGACCAAGGCCCTTCGCCCCCGATTGCTAAGTTTGGTCGGGCGGCCAGCTCTAGGAAGAGTCTTGTTGGTTCCAATCTTCTTTGATTTAGGAATGGAAGAGGTGCGGGAGGCTGTCATAATCGACATCCACGTCTTCGAGAATGATGTTGTTCTTGGGGACCTTTAATGCTGCAGAAATGTTTTGGTACCCTTCCCCAGATCTGTGCCTCGACACAATCCTGTCTCGGGGCTCTACGGACAATTGCTTCGACGTCATGGTTTGGATTTTGCTCTGACATGCACTGTCAACTGTGAGACCTTTTATAGACAGGTGTGTGTCTTTCCAATCAATTGAATTTACAACAGGTGGACTACAATCAAGTTGTAGAAACATCTCAAGGAAGATCAATGGAAACAGGAGGTACCTGAGTTCAATTTCGAGTCTCATCGCAAAGGGTCTGAATACTTATGTAAATAAGGTATTTCTGTTGTTCATTTGTAATAAATTTGCACCAAAAAAATAAAACCTGTTTTCGTTTGTCATTATGGGGTATTGTGTGTAGATTGATGAGGGAAAAACATATTTAATACATTTTTGAATAAGGCTGTAACGTAACAAAAATGTGGAAAAAGTCAAGGATTCTGAATACTTTCGGAATGCACTGTATGCCAATTTGCTGTGAGAAGTGCCAACCCAGCATGCTGGACAATGTCACTGTCTCCCAGTGAAGCATTTCTTCTTGAAAGACCAATAATGTCTGGGCTGTCTGTCTGTCTGTGCCCGGCTGTGCCCATGCTGCCAGACTGCATCTTTTCCCTTTGGTTGTCCAACTTGTCCCTTCAGTAAGAATAGTCCCTGTTGTTCCCTCTTTGGCTGAATGAGCCTCTCTCCATCTTTTCTGTATATCTAATCCCCTTTCTTTCTTTCTTTCTTTCTTTCTTTCTTTCTTTCTTTCTTTCTTTCTTTCTTTCTTTCTTTCTTTCTTTCTTTCTTTCTTTCTTTCTTTCTCATACACACTTACTTGTGTGCACACCTAAGCTTGCACAAACACACACACGCACACATATAGAGGCATCAAACCCTCCAACATCCTGGCAACTCGGGCCAGTCCGCAAGAATGCATAATCTATTCTGACTGGAGCCCTACTGATCCCAGAATGGCTGGAAACAGCTGTTGAGGAAGTGATCAAAAGAAAGAGAGAGAGAGAGAAAGGGAGTCTCCACTTCTTTACGTCCTCTTTGTTCCCTCAGCCCCTCCAACTCCTCTTATTCACAATTGCCTCTTTCTGAGTGGGAGTTTGGCTTGCAAGGGAGGGCTGTGGAAGGCAATAAGATGACTCAGCACTGGCTGTCTCTAGAGTGGTGCATTGATTTCTGAGCGATCGCTGGGCTTCTCCAAACTTAATGGCATTCCAAAATTCTCTAACAGCAGTTAAGGAAGATCTTCAGAGGTTATAAAGATACAACCTCTGACTACAAATCCCCAGACCAACCCAGCACGGTTTGAACTTTGAACCCCTACTGGTTTTTATAGGCTTTGACCTCTCACCCTTAATGGTCATCCACCACTCCTATTGGTTATTGGAGAATTGTGAGCATGTAGCCTCGGTTACTATGTGGTGTGTTCTCTCCTTGAGGGTCTGTGCACAGTCGAGATGCCCTCCCAGTGAAGGGCTAGGAAGCCGCACCCTGGCTGATCAGTCTCTGTTTGTTTTGGCTGGGGTTAAGACACTGAGGGGGACTAGATGAAACAGTACCATCTGCTTATCTCCATGACATCAGCACCCGGTTTATCTCCTCACAACACATCTCTGGACGGGAGTTAGGCTACACGCTTTCCCATGACAAGACGCCTGTTTACACTAGAGCCCTGCACAGGCATGACATTTAATTTGGACTGTGTTTAATTCAGTGTTCAGCGAGGCCCACACACTTGACTGCGCCTCAATGACAGAGGTAGACAGGAAATAATGACAGGAACCATGACAACGTGGTCAATCTGGAGGTGTCTTTGTGTAGGTTTGTGTCAGTCTTAGTTAGTTAGTCACCCAACCATATTTAAAAAGCTCTTTGACTGAGTTCTGTGCAAGGGAGGAAAATTACAGCACAGTCTTGTGAAAGGTTTTCTTTGACACGCACCTTGTTATTTGTACGTTTTTGCAAGTTAACACCGACTGTGTGGAGACTAGAGGTGTCATTTCTCTGGGAATGTCTCAGCACAGAGGGGTTGGGGGAATTACCATTCCTCCCCTTTCCCACCTCAACCGCCTACACAAAACTCAGCCAAACTGACTCCACGATAGACCACGATAGGTCAGTGTTTCTCAACGTTTGGTTTGTGGACCGTCCGGCCCCAGTCCTTCAGATGGGTCAGCTGACAGAATTGAGTCAATTTCAAAAGATAGTTATGTTTTAATCTAAGTGGTCCTGTCCGCGAGGAATCAGCATAGCTTGGGCCCTAGCACAAAAAAAGGTTGAGGAACACTGCAGTATATGACCATCCAAATTAGGGAACACATCTAGTGAGGTTAATAAGCAGCACTCATCGGTATCAGCCAACAATATCTCTGAGCTTTGCTGTGATAAAGCTGCATAAATACACCATAGCCCGATCCCTCCTCTCCTTTCCTGCCCAGTCACATACTGTGTTAAGCATTCCCAAGGGAGTGATTGACATTCTGGAAGCCTCCCCGGAGTCCACACTGAGTCGGACCAATAGACATACCATAGATACAGTATTTATGTGTATCTCTAGGCAATATCTTTTTTATTTATATGTTATACTTAATATATACACAGACAGGAAGTACAGTATGAGGGATGACTTGTGGGTTGACTGAGATCTCTTAATGGGTCATCCTATATTTACAGTAGGGCTTACATCCTTAATATAATTCCATTGTGCTTGTGAAATTTGAGAAAGCTAATGCTCCTGCTGACTGTAAGAAGTACTGTGTCACCCGGTTGAATAGATATGCAATATGACTCTTAAGCACCTTTAAAGAAACATGTTCTCAGTCACTGAAAGGATTTCAAACTATAATACAGACAACAAATTGGAACTAAATTCAATTTATTTGCCTGTAATTCCAATAAATATTACATGTGGTCTTTGCATAAATAGAATGACCATTGTCTACAGTATAAACTGTAAATAAACCGTAAATTGAACCATAAATAGACCACTGTCTACGCTGCCTAAACTGAAGTATCTAAACCGCTTCCTACCACATACTGCAGTGCATTGTTATCGGGCCAGATAGCCGGTGAGAGACAGTGCCACCCAGTCGGGCCTCCATGTGTTTGTCTTGCTCAGTGTCCCCAAGGCCCCCCAGCACTAATGAATGGATATTTAATGATCTGAGAGAGCCATTCAATTGAGTGGAAAAATGTGCAGTTCTGTGGAGCGCGGCTCCCCCTGTCACAGGAAAACAAAGGCCTCACTCTGCATTCACACACACCCAGGAGAGAGAGTGTACTCAGACAGTGGGGAAAAGAGGCTGAACATACACATAGTCACACACATACAGTGAGCGGAGTAGAGAGGATCCAGTTGCTATGATTGCAACACTTCACATTCCAGATCCTGTTAGCTTAATCCTACTCAACCTTCTGGAATAAGGAGTGCATTCATAAAACAATGCGGCCATATTGGATTTAGGACTGAATAGGGATTTATAATACACGATTTTCATGATTTTTCAGAAGTGCTTATTTTTTAAGGTGAGACACAGTAATATTGATATAATAAGCAGATCATACTTTACAAGAAACATACTTTGCATGCTGATCAATAATGATATTTAGCACTATCTTACAACAGAGAGAGTCACTTCCTATTTTTGATTTTTTTTAAAATTTTTGATCAGATATCTTGTGCTACAGTCAAATCTACCCAAACTAACTCAAATACTTCCCTTTTCTTTATTTGCTTTGAAATATCAGTTTAAAATAATACAATACCCAAACCATGCAGAGAATAATATTTTGGGGATTCACTTAAGTTTATGAATATTAGGAAAATACAGCAGATCCAATCTGAAACATCTGCCCACCCCATCTTGCAATTAACATGGACCCAAACCAAAGGTTCAACCAGCCAGTTAAGGCTAGAAGGTATCCATCTAACCTGCTACGAAATGTAAAATATGATGTTAAATTGACAAAAGTTGTATCCCTTCTAGCAATGACCCAATCTCAGAGACGTCTAACGGTGAACAGACAGGAGGGGGGATTTAAAAGAAGGAGATCCTGTGAATCCAGGGGGTGCTCCAGCACTGTCCTAGCTGGCTGGATTCACTTCCACCCCCCCCCCTCTATTTGTGTCATTATTCACTGGCACATCTGCTAGATTACATTAAGCCTCATCGCAGTGATATATATCACCTTACTGCACTATAACTCTATCCAATAGCCAGGTGGATTAGAAGAATGGACCCGGGAAATAGGATAAAATGGGTGTGGATACAAAAATAATTACCTGGCGAAACATGGGTAATATCTCAATGTGACTACTTGAGTTATGGGGACGATTGTGGAGAACCACATAGTAGACCTCCTTTCACAATATCATTAGCTTGGAGAGGAAAAGGCCACGTGTGAGCTACTATAAACAACAGACCTATCTGTATTTCCTCTACAGTCTTGTCCTTCCTGTGGGTTACCATAAAGGGTTTCCACGAATCAAAATGGTCTGTCTCGTAAAACATTCATGAAAACTAACCTTTGCTTTTTGGTCTTAATTTAAAGTTAGGGTTAGGAATAAGGTTAGCAATGTGGTTACGAAGGTTAGGGTTAGGTTTAAAATCACATTTTAAGACAATAAATTGTAGAAATATAAGGGGGTTTATGACTTTGTGGCTGTGGTAACTAGTGACAACCACCATAAAGTTAACACAGAACTTGCCCTGTCCAAAGAGGTCTGAGCCCCTAAAGGAGAATGTTTAGGTTTACTCTTACAAAGAGCTCTCCTTTGGTAAACATTACAGGCAAGTGTCAGTGTGTAGAGACAGCAAAGTCGTTAAGTGTGAAGTTACGAGTAGGAGTAACACCTCCCAAGGGATGAATAAAACCAATGAGGGCCGTTTAAGGAACCTTGACCAAACCATTACTACAGGTTCTAATGTCTTGGGTGGACTTTTTTGTTGGCTGGTTCTATTTTCTTAAGTGGAGTATTTTCTTTTTTTAGCTAGTAGTTATCTGCCCAATGTATATCTATGGGAACAGGCCACCTCAGAACTGTTATTGTGCCTCAGGGCACTGTGAATGGGAGATCGCCTCTCTAACACCTAAACAGAGTGGTGTTGTGACTGGCCTTTGGCTGAAGGTCAAGCAGATGTCAAGCTGGAGAGAGAGTGACATAGCCTCTCTCTCTCTCTCTCTCTCTCTCTCTCTCTCTCTCTCTCTCTCTCTCTCTCTCTCTCTCCCTCTCTTTCTCTCTCTCTCTAAAAGTAAATACACAGCACAGTTAGGGCTCTATTCAATCTGTATTGCTGAAGCGTTACAGATTCCACGATAGAAATGTAAAGATCATTTCCGATTGAGACGACATATGCAGCGTTTACCATGAATGCTGTCTCCGCGGGGGAAGACTGGCCTTTAAAGGGGCAATCAGCAGTTGCTACATATATTTTGGGACTTATAAATGAATGGTATATAGCCAATGATTCTTGAAGAATATAACTTCTAAATGCTTTGTGCGCTTAGTTCAAATGTCACACCATCATAAACCCAAAATACAAGCTTGTTTTACTTCCGATGTTTGTAAACAAAGTAAATGTAAACAAACACTATATAGCCTCAAAACATGGTTAAAACGATCATTTGGATATCATGGAGGGTCAGTCCTGGCACCCATAGCTCTGTTTATGAATTTGAGAGTGGTTCCATTTCTCCAGCCACGTCCCTCAGCTTTTTGTCGAAACAGGGGCAAATGGACTTCAGCGATCCAGATTAAGATGAGCCCTAAACGTGCACATGGCTCAATTTAGCTTGAAGAATTACTCTTCGTGGTAATGTATGTGTATTTGACCATTTCTTAAACATTTCCTACAGTCTTGTAATTATTTCCAGCATTTCTCTAGCTCTGAAATTGCACCCTAATGTTTTCACACTTCTGGGAAATCAGCCAGTTCAAACTCAGCCTCCCTAGAGACTGTATTTTCCTCTTTATCACTCCTCCAAAGGAACTAATACATTCACTGGACCCGCTGCCTTTCAGCAATGTTGTTTCGACGGTTAAAGGAATGTTTGCTGGGACACCCTCCCCGATTTGCTGATTCGATTCAGTGCTGTTGCAAAGTATCTGCAGCACACATTTGAGATTTTTCCCTCTCAGAAGTATGTACTGTAACACTCTACAACATGATTTGCAACGTCATCAGAAATATCTTAGTATTGGAAGAAGGTCTTTAAATAGGACTACCAATGATGAATTACAGTTCCCCCTGCTGCCAATAGCCTACTCTATGTTGTTAAATTGACAGAGGATGGAGACTGAATGAATCAGTGCTGAGTGAATTCTTTGAAAATTATAAATTCCAGTCGGAAGTCTGCTTCCTCTTGCATATTGAGCAGTTGTACTACATTAAATTTGTCAATGACTTAATGGCATGCTGCCCTTTGGCTCCAATTCCATGACATTGGTAAACCAGGAAGTTTCAAATACTGTCAGATTATACATTTGTCTTTCATGGATTATGGCTATATAGATTCCATATGGGTTGGAGTAACAGATGTTTTGTTTCCAAAGCCCAGTACTGTAGATGTGCCCTTCCGCCGCATGTCTCTCGATCTATCTCTGAAAGTTCCAAAACAGTTGCCCTTGGATAGTGGGAGACTATGTACTACCCCACCCTCCACCTCAGGGCATACATTCCTATAGCTAGTCATTCAGCTCATGTAAAACTTGAGGAATATCCTGTTGTATGGGTCCCAAACCTTTGCCACACTTCAGTCCCACCACAGACAGACATAAGAATCCTCATACATGTATGCTCAGACACACATGCGTGCGCACACACACACACACACACACACACACACACACACACACACACACACACACACACACACACACACACACACACACACACACACACACACACACACACACACACACACACACACACACACACACACACACACACACACACACACACACACACACCACATTCTGAAGATTTAACAAGAGATTAGAGAGGGAGAAGACAACCTCAGGAACCATGAGAACCTATAAAATGTGATTTCATCATGCAGCCAATGGGACTAGTATCATATAACAATAGCTTACTATTGAATGCATACAACACATGTGATATGTAGATGGCTATTCAAACATATCAAACCCAACAAATGATCACCAGTTTTTCTCATGGACCAACATTGATTACAGTTTTTTCCAACTGCTTACTCCGAAATCTTTTCATGTCACATGATTTTTGAAACCTCTCACTCAAAGTGCAAAACTACACACCAATAATCCAAAACCATACGCTATTTCTCAGCCTTTGACTCAGTTGTCAATAGATAACACTTTTTTCAAAACACTACACACAATTCTCTACCTAAAACACAAACATCTAACAGGAAGTGACTTGCTTTACTTTTCCAAACACAACCAATCAAAATGCTACACTTATTCACCAGGTCACACATACTCCTCACATGTGCAAACACTAATAGCTTAACTGATCACTAACCAATCACTGCTTTACTGTAGTATAGGCCTATAAATAGGTTAAAGGTCAGATGACCTGTTTTGAACAATGGATGCCAACAATGGACAGAGAGCAAGAGGAGTAGGAGGGAGAGGAAGAGGAAGAAGAGGACGAGGGCAAAGAAGAGAAGGAAGGAGAGCCATCTCTAATGAGATTAGGGCAACACTTACTTGTTGATCATGTGATCAACCACGGTTTGACCATGAGAGAGGCTGGACTGAGAGTCCAGCCCAACTTGAGTCGATTTACAGTGGCGTCCATAATTCGAACCTTCAGAAATGAGAACAGGTATGCAACTATCTAATGACAATTTTAGCATTACAGTAATGTACTGTAAAATACGTATGACTGCATAGTATTGCATAAACATTTGTAACTCTAAGCCATCCATTTACTGCACGGCATTGAATGAATGAGATTGGTTATCATGCTGTACTACATTTTTTTGTACATTGTTTACAGTCCCTATGCTGAACACATACTGTGTTTGAATTCTGTACAGAGTGGAAAGGCAAAGACATCATGGAGGACGAGGACACTTGTTTACAGATGTACAAGAGACTGCAATTATAAATATGGTTTTGGCCAACAATGTAAATAGGATTCGAGAGATAAGAGAGCACATCTTGAATAATGACACCATATTTAACAACATCAATGCTGTAAGCCTGTCGACCATACAACACATCCTCCAACGGCACCGAGTGACGATGAAACAACTTTACAAGGTGCCATTTGAGAGAAACTCCGACAGAGTCAAGAATATGCGACATGACTTTGTAGAGGTATGTATGTAACACTACTTCCAGTACTTCAGACATACCATATTTACTCATCTGTATATCTTTTTGTCTGTTACAGAGAGTATTGGAGCTGGATGCCCATGTAATTCGCCATTAATTTATTTATGTGGATGAGGTTGGCTTCAACCTCACCAAAACCAGGCTCCGAGGAAGAAATGTAATAGGACAGAGGGCAATTACCAATGTCCCTGGACAGCGTGGGGGTAATATAACTATGTGTGCTGCCATCACTCAAAACGGGGTCCTCCATCACAATGCCACACTGGGTCCGTACAACACCGGCCATATGCTCACTTTTCTGGATGCAATTTACACAATGCTTGTCCCTGATCCAGATCAGGAGCCTCCTAGATTTGTGGTTTTATGGGACAATGTTAGTTTTCACCGGGCTGTTCTGGTCCAAAACTGGTTTGCCACCCATCCACAATTTGTAGTTTTGTACCTACCCCCATATTCACCTTTTCTAAATCCCATAGAGGAATTCTTCTCAGCCTGGCGCTGGAAAGTGTATGATCGCCAACCCTATGCACGCATGCCGCTTCTTCAGGCAATGGAGGACGCATGTGGGGACATAGAGGTTGCCTCTGTCCATGGTTGGATACGCCATGCTAGGAGATACTTCCCTCGATGTTTGGAAAGAGAAAACGTATCTTGTGATGTGGACGAAGTATTGTGGCCAGACCCAGGCCAAAGAAGAAATGAAGCGTAGCTTAGCACTGGTGATATTAGCACAGCACTGGTGATATTAGCACAGCACTGGTGATATTAGCACAGCACTGGTGATATTAGCACAGCACTGGTGATATTAGCACAGCACTGGTGATATTAGCACAGCACTGGTGATATTTTTAAGGACTACTATCCCCTTCATGCCAAGGAATTGGTATATAAGGCTGCATAATTTGTCTTTCCCACTGTTGTGAATGTGAACATTTGTTAGGGAGGAATTGAACACACTCCAAACAGCAGTGTGTTTGGACAGTATGTAATGCCTATCTGTCAGCAATGGGCAGACGGAGTGAGGATTCTTGCATCTTGTTCAGGCGACTGCTCAGTGCAATAGGGTACAAGGCATTGCTTGGTCTGACCAATCTGAATCTATGCTTCAAGATTGTTTTGATCTTGTGGACTGGGAAATGTTCTGGATCGCCTCTGAGAATAGTATTGACATATACACTGACTCGGTGACTTGGTTCATCAGGAAGTGATAGAGGATGTTGTCCCCACTGTGGCAGTTACAAATTATCCAACTCAAAAACTGTGGATAGATGGCAGCAATCGGGCAAAACTGGAAGAACGAATAACTACATTTAACCATGGCAATGTGACTGGGAACATAGACTCTGTACAAACGCCGACGCAGGCCCCCTCCGCTCACGTGGACTGTGTGCTCTAGTTCTCCGTGGGCGATGTACAGTTGAAGTTGTAAGTTTACATATACTTAGGTTGGAG
The DNA here is from genome assembly GCF_002021735.2 of Oncorhynchus kisutch. Lineage (NCBI taxonomy): Eukaryota > Metazoa > Chordata > Actinopteri > Salmoniformes > Salmonidae > Oncorhynchus > Oncorhynchus kisutch. The sequence continues at coordinate 20,473,504 of NC_034193.2, forward strand.
TCATTAAAACTTAATTTTCAACCACTCCACAAATTTCTTGTTAACAAACTATAGTTTTGGCAAGTCGGTTAGGACATCTACTTTGTGCATGACACAAGTAATTTTTCCAACAATTGTTTACAGACAGATTATTTCATTATAATTCACTATATCACAATTTCAGCGGGTCAGAAGTTTACATACACTAAGTTGACTGGGCCTTTAAACAGCTTGGAAAATTCCAGAGAATTCTGTCATGGCTTTAGAAGCTTCTGATAGGATAATTGACATAATTTGAGTCAATTGGAGGTGTACCTGTGGATGTATTTTAAGGCCTACCTTCAAACTCAGTGCTTCTTTGATTGACATCATGTGAAAATCAAATAAATCAACCAAGACTTCAGAAAATAAATTGTAGACCTCCACAAGTCTGGTTCATCCTTGGGAGCAATTTCCAAATGCCTGAAGGTACCACGTTCATCTGTACAAACAATAGTAGGCAAGTACAAACACCATGGGACCACGCAGCCGCTCAGGAAGGAGACGCGTTCTGTCTCCTAAAGATGAATGTACTTTGGTGCGAAAAGTGCAACAGGTACAAATGTATCTATATCCACAGTAAAACGTGTCCTATATCGACATAACCCGAAAGGCCGCTCAGCAAGGAAGAAGCCACTGCTCCAAAACCGCCATTAAAAAGCCAGACTATGGTTTGCAACTGCACATGGGGACAAAGATCGTACTTTTTGGGGAAATTGTCCTCTGGTCTGATGAAACAAGAATATAACTGTTTGGCCATAATGATCATTGTTATGTTTGGAGGAAAAAGGGGGAGGCTTGCAAGCCGAAGAACACCACCCCAACCGTGAAGCACAGGGATGGCAGCATCATGTTGTGGGGGTGCTTTGCTGCAGGAGGGACTGGTGCACTTCACAAAATAGATGGCATCATGAGAAGAAAGATTATGTGGATATATTGAAGCAACATCTCAAGACATCAGTCAGGAAGTTAAAGCTTGGTTTTCCAAAGCTTGGTCTTCCAAATGGACAATGACCCCAAGCATACTTTCAAAGTTGTGGCAAAATGGCTTCAGGACAACAAAGTCAAGGTATTAGAGTGGCCATCAAAAAGCCCTGACCTCAATCCTATAGAAAATTTGTGGGCAGAACTGAAAAAGCATGTGCGAGCAAGGAGGCCTACAAACCCGACTCAGTTACACCAGCTCTGTCAGGAGGAATGGGCCAAAATTCACCCAACTTATTGTGGGAAGCTTGTGGAAGGCTACCCGAAACGTTTGACCCAAGTTAAACAATTTAAAGGCAATGCTACCAAATACTAATGGAGTGTATTTAAACTTCTGACCCACTGGGAATGTGGCAAAATAAATAAAAGCTTAAATAAATCATCCTCTGTACTATTATTCTGACATTTCACATTCTTAAAATAAAGTGGTGATCCTAACTGACCTAAGACAGGGAATTTGAACTCTGATTAAATGTCAGGAATTGTGAAAAACTGAGTTGAAATATATTTGGCTAAAGTGTATGTAAACTTCCGACTTCAACTGTAAGTAATTTAAGCGTGTTAACCATTGCAAGGCTGCCGACCCAGATGACATCCCAAGCTGAGTCCTCAGAGCATGTGCAGTCTGCCTTACATGCTCTGCCTCAATATTTCCACCATTGTTCCTGTACCCAAGAAAGCGAAGGTAACTGAACAATCACCCCGTAGCACACTTCTGTCATAATGAAGTGCTTTGAGATAGTAGTTAAGGACCATATCACCTCCACTTTACCCGACAACTTAGACCTACTAGAATATGCATGCCACGGACAACACAATTGCCATTGCACTGCACACTGCCCTATCCCACCTGGACAAGAAAAATACTTATGTAAGAATGCTGTTCATCAACTACAGCTCAGACTTCAACACCATAATACCTCCCAAGCTCATCACTAAACTCAGGGCACTGGGCCTGAACCCTTCCCTGTACAACTGGGTCCTGGACTTCCTGACGGGCCGACCTCAAGTGGTGATGGTAGGCAACAACACCTCCACCACGCTGATCATCAATACTGGGGCCCCACATGGGTGCGTGCTGAGCCCTGTACTACCTGTTCACACATGCCTGCATTGCCACACACTCTCCAACTCATTCATCATGTTGGCTGACGATACAACAGGGGTAGGCCTGATTGCCAACAATTAGGAGACAGCCTACAGGGAGGAGGTGAGAGCCGTGGCGGAGAGGTGCCAGGAAAAATAATCCTCCCCTTCAAAGTAAACAAAAAAGGGGATGATCGTGGACTAAAGGAGACTGCAGAGAGAGCACCCTCCCATCCACATCGACAGGGCCACAGTGCAGTGGGTCAAAAGCTTCAAGTTCCTCGGCATGCACATCACTGATGACCTTAAATTGTCCTTTCACACAGTGTGGTGAAGAAGGCACAATATCGCCTCTTCAACCTCAACCCATTAAACAGTCACCACTAGCCGGCCTCCGCCCAGTACCCTGCCCTGAACCTTAGTCACTGCTACTAGCCGGCTACCACCCGGTACTCTACCCTGCACCTGTCTAGACTTGACAGTTCATACAGCTTCAGTATTCTGATCATAGAGTTCTGATCATGGAATTCTGAATGCGTCATGCGTCTGCGCCTACATTTAAATGTGTCTACCGTGTCCACAGTGTGTCCGGATTCCCTTTTCCTGCTCTATATTGAAATGCCAGTATGCATTCTAAAAAGTGTTGAATACGCTAAATATGATAATAACACAACAACTGATGCAAGTAGCTAACCACTGTCGCTAACTAGCCAGCTAACCTCTATCACTTGGCACAAGCATTTCGCTACACTTGCAATAACATCAGCTAAATATGTGTACACGACCAATAAAAATGTGATTTGATTTAGCTAGCCAGCAAGCTAGCATGCAATACTAAAGGGATTGCAAACATGTTAGCATAACTGTAGCGAAACCATTTTTTTAAATTTTAAATATTAGCTAGCTGGCAAGCAGTTCTGAGACTTGTAAGTGTCAAGTGTAGACATGACCTTTGCCCTATGTACATAGAGCCATTGAACACTGGTCACAGAATGTTTTCTTCTTCTATGTATACAGTATACTGTATTCTAGTCATGGCTCATCCTATATAACTACTGCTGTACACACCTTTTCTATTCATATAATGTCTATACACACCATTTTATGTATACAGTATATATATATATAGTACCGGTCAAAAGTTTGGACACACCTCCTCATTCACATTGCCAAGAGCGTGTAAAGCTGTTACCAAGGCAAAGGGTAGCTACTTTCAAGAATCTCAAATATTAAATATATTTAGATTTGTTTAACACTTTTTAGGTTACTACATGATTCCATATGTGATATTTCATAGTTTTGATGTCTTAACAATTATTGTACAATGTGGAAAATTGTAAAACTTGAATTAGTAGGTGTGTCCAAACTTTTGACTGGTACTGTATATATATATATATATATTTATTTTTTAAAATTTATTTTGGGATTATGTGCACATTGTTTTGTATTGCTAGGTATTATTATTGAACTGTTGGAGCTAGGAACACAGTCATTTCGCTGCACCTGCGATACCATCTGCAAATCTGTACACGCGATCAATAAACTTTGATTTCTTTGGATTGTAAGAGTAATAAGCTCTCCAGATGCACTGTACTGTACATTACCACTTTTCAATTCCTCTAAGTTTTTTCTAAGGAAATTGTTTTGCTGTTCTAAAAAAAAAAATATTTGTTTGGGCCAATTGTGTCAGATTTCTGCTGAAAAAATTGTTGTTGAAAAAAAACATCTCCTCGGTGTAGAAAGAGTTAATATTATGAACTCTAGTCAAGTACTTAAGTGCCTGATGCCAAATCTCATGAACTAATTACATAAACTGAATAGCATGCAAACACAGCTAGACCTAGCCGTCAATCTTAGTTATAATGCAAATTATAAATGTTTTTTGTTACATGATATGGATTCCTATGGCGATTCACGCATGTTTGTGTGCATATTGAGGTCTGGTGCAGGGGTGGTGTCTGGATATATTTCAGAATATGAGATACTGTATTTCATATCAGCACAGTGAGAGACTTGGCTGGAGTTTAAATAGACGGCAGTGTCTTCCTCCCCATGCAGCCGCTGCAAGCAACATACTGGCCACATAGCAACTGAGAGCTCCATGGCAACGGCTGGCTCTCTCGCTGAGGTGCTGAGAGAACTTGGCTGGCGAGCATGCTGTGTTTCCTATTCCACTAATGACCATCGACCACTGCGTTTGTGCCTCAAGTCGGTCTGAATTCATACTTACAGTATAACGTACGATGTAACCAAAGGCTTTATTATTTTTCTCAAGCTCATTACTGTTATTGTCTGAGGTAGCCATTTTGTAGGCTACTGTCTATTTAAACTTCTTTTCTAGGTGGATGTTTTCTTTTCTTTTTTTCTCTTCATTAATGAGGTTTCCTCTCATTTCCGAGGCCATTTGGTTGATCTGTTTGCTTCCATTTACATGGTCTCCAGTCTATTTACAATTGACCCAGGCGTGACGTAACTGAAAGGAAGGGCAGGAGCCAAGGGAGGGAGGAGGAGTATATGGAACAGGCCTTCCCTCTTTCCTTAGTGCACTTCTCTGCACTAGACCCAGCCCAACCACTACCAGATCATGCAGGTCACCCCTGATACAAGTCATTATTCAACGTCCATCCATGTCTGAAGACGTCAGGAGATGATGTAAACACCGGCCACTAGGGGCAACAGTGACCGCTGTTAGCTTCAAGTAGGCTTTAGTTTTGCTGGGGCATTGTGGATGGGGATGGCAGACGGGCATAAGCATCTGGTTCCAAAGGTAGCATGTTTGAATCCAGTGATAGAAAGTTGTTTTTGATATTTTTCTTTTAAGTCTATCCCAAACCTTAATCCTTACCTTAACCATTCTGAGTTAATGCCTAACCTTAAGAATTCAGAGTTAATGCCTAACCTTAAGAATTCAGAGTTAATGCCTAAACTTAACCTTAGATGAATACAGAGAAGTAACCAAACACTTCAAAATTTGACATTTGGAACAACGTCCAACTTTGACCTTTGAGAAACGTGGATGAACTTCTAATTCTGGCGTGAGACTGTGAGATCTTGTTGCACAGATACACTTGCTATATTCATTCCAGCCATCACATGTTCACAATCAGGAAGTCCTGATACCATACCCTCCCCCCACCCATGTCCACCCCCCTGTCCACCCTCTACTCCCTTTGAAAGTGTCTCCTAGAGAAGACTTTATGTAGTCATTTGGGACTGAGTGAACCACAAAGCAAATTCCAAACGAAAGCGGGAAAACATATAGAAGTATTACAACCAAGAGGTAAAATAGAGAAATAATGAGATGGAGGAGTAATTATTGTTTTTCCCGAAATATGGGAATGGAGGGAAAACTGGGAGATAAATGTGCTGTTTGTGATCTGGGGCAGGGGGTCTCTAGGTGTCATGGCAGTTGCAGTAAGCCCTTTGTCCTGAAGTTCAGAGAAAGTGGTGTTGGCTTCCATTTGGGTCTGGGGAGCACACATTTAAATCAAATCAAATACATGTTTATTTGTCACACACAGTTCACAGCAGGTATAAAAGGTGCAGTGAAATGCTTATGTGCTAGCTCCCTCAACAATGCAGTGCATTAGTAAATAACAATAATAACAATAAAGAAAGTCAAGTAAAAAATAACAAGTAATAAAAGTAATAAGAGGGGTAGTATGCATAGTGATAATGGACTGTATTACACTGTATTTACAGTTATGCAGTGGAAAGATAGTATATAAAATGAACTGCAGTGTTGACTGTGTGTGTGCGTATGTGTGTGTGAGTTCTGAGTGCGTGTGGGTGCTTGTGTGTGTGTTTGTTTATGGGGACGTGTTTAACTATACTTGTGGAGTAAACAAACAACATTTCGAACAACTGGGGACATTTTCTTAGGTTAAATGCTATTGCTAGGGGGTTTAGGATTAAGGTTAGAATTAGCGTTAGAATTAAGTTTAGGGTAAAGGTTAGGAGCTAGGGTTAGGTTTAGGGTTAAGGTTAGGTTTTCAGGTTAGGGTTAAAGTTAAGGTTAGGGTACGGGTTAAGGAAAATAGGATTTTGAATGGGACTGAATTGTGTGTCCCCACAAGGTTAGTTATACAAGACTGTGTGTGTTTGTGTGTGTGTGTGTGTGTTTGTGATATTCACGGCACGGCAACTCCAGGAGAAGCGCCGTGAACAACATCAGGACCTTTTCCTGGCCTTCGACAGCAGGGAACTACTATGGGGCATTCTTCTTAAATTTGGCTGTCCAGACATATTTGCCAACATCCTTTGCCAGTTCCATGATGGGATGATGCCTCGGGTGGCCATAGGAGGGCAGGAGTCAGTGCCCTTTGAAATATGTGTTGGTGTGAGGCAGGGGTGTGTGCTGGCACCTGTACTCTTTAACATCTTCCTCATATGTGTTACCCAGCTTCTCCACAAGGAGCTTGAGGCAAGCAGTGGAGTTGCGGTGGACTTGGAAACCTATTCAACATCAGGAGGCTCCAAGCAAGCCCCAAGGTTTCGACAGAGCAGGTTCTTAAGCTGAAGTATGCTGATGACTGTGCTCTCGTGGCCCACACTCAGGAAGATCTTCAGTCTATCCTTGTAACGGCTATGAACATCTGTAGCAGGATGGGACTGTCTATCAACACCACCAAGACAGAGGAGGTCTGCCAATGGAGATCCATCCCTCCAACCACCATGCCTGTCTTCACCATTGAACACAAATCACTGAAAATAGTCTCGTCATTCAAATACCTGGGCAGCATTGACTTTGAAATCCAAAACAGGATCAAGCAAGCCTCAGCTGCCTTTGGGAAACTCAGATGCAAGGTCTTCCAAAACAGGGATCGCCACCTTCACAGTCACCATAAATCAATGTCACGCCATGATCTATCTTTGTGATTGTCTCCACCCACCTCCAGGTGTCACCCGTTTTCCCCATTAGTCCCTGGGTATTTATTCTGGTGTTCCCTGTTTGTCTGTTGCCAGTTTGTCTTGTCAAGTCAACCAGCGTGGTTTTCCGTGCTCCTGCTTTTTCTTATCTCTCTTTTGCTAGTCCTCCCGGTTTTGACCCTTGCCTGCCTTGACTCTGAACGCATCTGCCTGACCATACTGCCTGCCCTGACCTCAAGCCTGCCTGCTACTCTGTACCTCCTGGACTCTGATCTTGTTCATGATCTTTTGCCTGTCCACAACCATTCTCTTGCCTGCCCCTTGGACTATAATTTATATCAGAGACTCAAATCATCTGCCTCGCGTGTTTGCATCTGGGTCAGGCCCTGTGCCCTTATAATCAAGCTGTCTGCATCAGCACACTTCTTTACAGCTGTGAAGCCTGGGTCACATACAGGCCTGACCCTGCAGGCCTGACACTGCAGTCGCCACAACAAGCAGCTTGAGCGATTCCACATAATATGCCTGCAGCGCATCCTGGGAATCACCTGGAATAACTGTTTGCCCCATACATAAATACTTGCTAAGACCAACTCTAAGACTATGCAGGCCATGGTCACCCAACACCAACTGCACTAGCTCGGACATGTCATTAGAATGTCTCAGGAGCACTTTACGTGGAAGATCCTGTTTGGCCAGCTACACCTTGGCCGGCGGTCTGCAGGGGGGCAGATGAAGCACTTCAGGGACCAGCTGAAAACATTGCTGAAGAAGTGCAGCATCAAACCCACAGACCTGGAGGAATGCAGCTTCCGACTGTTCCACCTTCTGGCAGTTCTGCCAGAGCGGTGTACAGAGGTCAGAGGAGGAGCACAAAGACACAGCCCCCGACAACACAGACAGCATACTGCAATAAAGTTTGTGGACCTTGGATTGATCTCTACAGCAACCAAATAATTCACCATTAACTCTGAAGTGGAAGTCATCATCAGATACGATGGACTAGCATAAGCAAGTAAGTGTGTGTGTTTGTGTGTAAGTTTGTGTGTGAGGGTTGGATGTGTGTGTAGTCAGAGCAAATAAGGTACAATAGTCTCTAAGGTGCGGGTCTGTGCAGGGAGACAGCTAGGGTTAGCTATTCAGTAGCCTGATGGCCTGTTGGTTACTACCAACAGAGCTTGTTGGTCCCAGACAAAATGCTCCAATATCGCTTGCCTGATGGTAACAGAGTGAACAGTCCATGGCTCTGGTGGCTGAACTCTTTGAGGATCTTTCGGGCCTTCCTCAGACGCCGCCTGGAGTAGATGTCCTGGAGGGTAGGAAACTCGCACCCAGTGATCTATTGGGCTGTCCACAACACCCTCTGTAGAGCCTTCCAGTTGAGGCTGGTGCAGTTGCCTGGACAGGCAGTAATACAGTGTGTCAAGATGCTCTCGATTATTCAGCTGTAGAACTTCTTGAGGATCCAAGGGCCCATGCCAAATTTCTTCAGTCGCCTGAGGAAAGGAACGACAAGGAACTTGAAGCTTTTGACTCTCTCCACTGCAGCACCGTCGATGACAATAGGGGTGTTCTCCCGCCCTGTTTCCTGTAGTCCACAATCAGCAACTTGGTTTTGCTGACGTTGAGGGAGAGGCTTTTTTCCTGGCACCACTCTGTCAGGGCTTTAACCTCCTCCCGGTAGGCTGTCTCGTCGCCGTCGTCAAACTTAAGGATGGTGCTGGAGTCGTTCATGGAAACACAGTCATGGGTTTATAGTAGAGATCTTCACTTGTCCAAAAAGTTGGACCTGGTACTCAAACGGACAGGAAAACAATCATACCTGGACCCAAACTGACAACTCAACCTAGACCCGACCTGTACACTAACGGGTCTGGATCTAGACCAGACCCGATTGGACCCAAGTGACAAAAAATTGATATTTTGGTCTTTTGGTTATCAAATATGTCTTTATATAGTGGCTAGGCCTTCCATAATGCAACAAATTCACCTTATTAACAGCAGGTAGTCTAGTGGTAAGAACATTGAGCCAGTAACCGAAAGGTCACTGGTTTGAATCCCCTAGCCAATTAGGTGAAAAATCTGTTGATGTACCCTTGAGCAAGGCACTTAACCCTAAATACTCCTGTAAGTTGCTCTGGGTAAGAGCATCTGCTAAATGACTAAAATGTTTAATGTAAATATGCTATAGCTTATGCTGAGCCGTGGTCGGGTTCATTTGGGTCCACTTGGTCTATCAGCTGTAGTCACATAGACCCAAGGACCTGAAGGACATAGACATAGACACCCAAGGACATAGACAGGACCTGAAGCAACAGTGCCTCTTCAACTTCATGAGGCTGAAGAATTTCGCCTTGGCCCCTAAGACTCTCACGAACTTCTACAGATGCACCATTGAAAGCATCCTGCCGGTCTGTATCAACGCCTGGTACGGCAATTGCATTGTCCGCGACCGCAGGACTCTCCAGAGGGTGGTGCGGTCAACCCATCGCATCATCGGGGGCACACTGGCTTCTCTCCAGGAAATCTACAGCACCCAGTGTCACTGGAAGTCCAAGAAGATCACCAAGGACCTCAGCCACCTAAGCCACAGCCTGTCCACCCCGCTACCATCTAGAAGGAGAAGACAGTACAGGTGCATCAAAGCTGGGACCGAGAGACTGATAAACATCAAAAGTAACAGTCAGTATCTGGTGTAGCCACCAGCTGCATTAAATGCTGCAGTGCATCTCCTCCTCATGGACTGCACCCGATTTGCCAGTTCTTGCTGTGATATGTTACCCCACTCTTCCACCTAGGCACCTGCAAGTTCCCAGACATTTCTGGGAGGAATGGCCCTAGCCCTCACCCGCTGATCCAACAGGTCCCAGACGTGCTCAATGGGATTGAGATCCGGGCTGTTTGCTGGTCATGGCAGAACACTGACATTCCTGTCTTGCAGGAAATCACGCACAGAACGAGCAGTATAGCTGGTGGCATTGTCATGCCGGAGGGTCAGGTCAGGATGAGCCTGCAGGAAGGGTACAACATGAGGGAGGAGGATGTCTTCCCTGTAATGCACAGATTGCCTGCAATGACAACAAGCTCAGTCTGATGATGTTGTGACACACCGACCAGACCATGACGGACCCTCCACATCCAAATCGATCCCGCTCCAGCGTACAGGCCTCTGTGTAACGCTCATTCCTTCGACGATAAATGTGAATCCGACAATCACCCCTGGTGAGACAAAACCGCGACTCATCAGTGAAGAGCACCTTTTGCCAGTCCTGTCTGGTCCAGCGACAGTGGATTTGTGCCCATAGTCAACGATGTTGCCGGTGATGTCTGTTTGTACAGTGGCTCGCAAAATATTTTGGCACCTTTGGCATTTTTTATTTTTTTTTGCCTTACAACCTGGAATTAAAATAGATTTTTGGGGTGTTTGTATAATTTGATTTACACAACATGAAGATGCAAAATATTTATTGGGTGAAACACACAAGAAATAAGACAAAAAAATGAAAACTTGAGCTTGCATAACTATTCACCCCCCCAAAGTCAATACTTTATAGAATCACCTTTTGCAGCAATTACAGCTGCAAGTCCCTTGGGGTATGTCTCTTAAATCTTGGCACGTCTAGCCACTGGGATTCTTGCCCATTCTTCAAGGCAAAACTGCTCCAGCTCCATCAAGTTGGATGGGTTTCGCTGGTGTACAGCAATCTTTAAGTCATACCACAGATTCTCAATTGGATTGAGGTCTGGGCTTTGACTAGACCATTCGAAGACATTTAAATGTTTCCCATTAAACCTATTGAGTGTTTCTTTAGCAGTATGCTTAGGGTCATTGTCCTGCTGGGAGGTGAACCTCTGTCTCAGTCTCAATTCTCTGGAAGAGTGAAACAGGTTACCCTCAAGAATGTCCCTGTATTTAGCGCCATCCATCATTCCTTCAATTCTGACCAGTATCCCAGTCCCTGCTGATGAAAAACATCCCCACAGCATGATGCTGCCACCACCATGCTTCACTGTGGGGATGGTGTTCTCGAGGTGATGAGAGGTGTTGGTTTTGCGCCAGACATAGCATTTTCCTTGATGGCTAAAAAGCTCAATTTTAGTCTCATCTGACCAGAATACCTTCTTCCATATGCTTGGGGAGTCTCCCACATGCCTTTTGGCAAACACCAAACGTGTTTGCTTATTTTTTTCTTTAAGCAATTGGCTTTTTTTTCTGGTCAAACTTCCGTGAAGCCCAGGTCAAGTGGTCCTATGGACAGATACTCCTTCAGGGTTATCTTTGGTCTCTTTGTTGCCTCTCTGATTAATGCCCTCCTTGCCTGATCTGTGAGTTTTGGTGGGCAGTCCTCTCTTGGCAGGTTTGTTGTGGTGCCATATTCTTTAAATTTTTTAAATAATGGATTTAATGGTGCTCCGTGGGATATTCAAAGTTCGCGGCATGATGGATTCATGTACTCATGTGGTTTTCTCCATAGCCTAGTCCTCCCTCAGCGTGAAACAGAAGGAACCGGGATTCAGACCAGGCAATGCTTTTCCAATTCTCTGGTGTCCAGTGTTGTTGATCCTTAGCCCAAGACAACGACAGTTTCTTGCTTTTTGCTGAAAGAAGTGGAACTCCGTAAGGTTGTCGGCTGCCATACCCCATTTGTGTCAAGGTATGACTTGACACAAATGTTGTGCATTCAAAAGTTGTGCATTCTATTATGGGACTTTGGGCACCAATGCTGTACTGGACTGTCAGTTGACTAACTGTAGCCCGTAAGTTGCTCTGCACAATTCGTGTCAGCCTCTTTTGTTCTCTTTGATCAATGACTCGTTTTCGGCCACTGGCTCTCCAGATGCATTGAACTGTACATTACCACCTTTCCCTTCCACTATTATTTTTCTCAAGTAATTGTTTTGCTCTTCTAAAAAAAGATTTTGTTTGGGCCATTCGTGTCAAATTTCTGCTGAAGAAAATGTACCTGAAAAAAGGGTCTCCTCAATATAGAAATAGTTGTTATTTAATACTTAATATTATGAACTCTAGCCAAGTGCTTAAGTGCCTGATGCCAAATCTCATGAACTAATTGCACAGACTGAATATCATGCAAACACATCTAGGCCTATGCGTAAATCTTTTTTATAATGCAAGTAATCAATGCTTTTTGTTACATGATATGGATTCCTATGGCGATTCACGCATGTTTGTGTGCATATTGAGGCCTGGTGCAGGGGTGGTGTCTGGACATATCTCAGAATATGAGATACTGTATTTCATATCAGCACAGTGAGAGACTTGGCTGGAGTTTAAATAGACGGCAGTGTCTTCCTCCCCATGCAGCCGCTGCAAGCAACATACTGGCCACATAGCAACTGAGAGCTCCATGGCAACGGCTGGCTCTCTCGCTGAGGTGCTGAGAGAGCATGCTGTGTTTCCTATTCCACTAATGACCATCAACCACTGTGTTCATACTTACAGTATAATGTACAATGTAGCCAAAGGCTTTATTATTGTTCTCAAGCTTATTACTGTTATTGTCTGAGGTAGCCATTTACTGCAATAAAGTAAGCTAAAGTCTATCATAACTGTGTTTTTTTCCAGGAGGTTGTTTTGTTTGTTTTTCTCTTTATGAGGTTTCCTCTCATTTCCGAGGCCATTTGGTTGATCTGTTTGCTTCCATTTACATGGTCTCCAATCTATTTACAATTGACCCAGGCATGATGTAACTGAAGGGAAGGGCAGGAGCCAAGGAAGTGAGGAGGAGTATATATGGAACAGGCCTTCCCTCTATCCTAAGTGCACTTCTCTGCATTAGACGCAGCCCAACCACTATCAGATATGCTTTTTTTTTACGGGGTAGATCAGCTTTAATATTGCAGAAAGATTGTAGCTTCCATCAACGTAATTGTCCGCATCATTTCCAATCCAAATATATATATTTTTGTAAATAGATACAGTACCAGTCAAATGTTTATATAATAGCTAAGACATCAAAACTATGAAATAACACATATGGGATCATGTAGTAACCAAAAAAGTATTAAATAAATCAAAATATATTTAATATTTGAGAATCTTCAAAGTAGTCACCCTTTGCCCTGATGACAGCGTTGCACACTCTTGGCATTCTCTCAACCAGCTTCATGAGGTAGTCCCATGGAATGCATTTCAATTAACAGGTGTGCCTTTTTAAAAGTTAACTTGTAGAATTTCTGTCCTTCTTAATGTGTTTGAGCCAATCAGTTGTGTTGTGACAAGGTAGGAGTGGTATACAATAGATAGCCCTAATTGGTAAAAGACCAAGTCCATATTATGGCAAAAACAGCTAAAAAAGCAAAGAGAAACGACAGTCCATCATTACTTTAAGACATGAATGTCAGTCAATATGGAACATTTCAAGAACTTTAAAAGATATTCAAGTGTAGTAGCAAAAACCATCAAGTGCTATGATGAAATTGGCCTGTCATGAGGACCGCCACAGGAAAGGAAGACCCAGAGTTACCTCTGCTGCAGAGGATAAGTTCATTAGAGTTACCAGCCTCAGAAATTGCAGACCAAATAAATATTTCAGAGCTCATGTAACAGACACATCTCAACCTCAACTGTTCAGAGGAGACTGCATGAATCAGCCCTTCATGGTCGAATTGCTGCAAAGAAACCACAACTAAAGGACACCAATAATAAGAAGAGACTTGACTGGGCCAAGAAACACTAACAATGTACATTAGACCTGAGAAAATCTGTCCTTTGGTCTGATGAGTCCAAATTTGAGATTTTTGGTTCCAACCGCCATGTCTTTGTGAGACGCAGAGCAGGTGAACGGATGATCACTGCACGTGTGGTTCCCATCGTGACACATGGAAGAGGAGGTGTGATGGTGTAGGGGTGCTTTTCTGGTGACACTGTCAGTGATTTATTTAGAAGTCAAGGCACACTTAACCAGCATGGTTACCACAGCATTAATTAGTTTTTCAACAGAACATCCTAACATACCTCCAGACTGTGTAAAGGCTATTTGACCAAGGAGAGTGATCGTATCATGACACAAGGCGAGACCCAGATGCAGACACAGGAGGCAGATGGTTGGAGTTTAAGATGTTTAATAATCCAAAAGGAGTAGGCAAAACTGGTCGTGGACAGGCAAAAGGTCAAAAGCAGTTCAGAGTCCAGAAGGTACAGAGTGGCAGGCAGGATCAAGGTCAAGGCAGGCAGAATACACAGGCAGGCGGGTACAGAGTCCAGAAACAGGAAAGGGTCAAAACCAGGAGGACTAGAAAAAGGAGAATAGTAAAAGCAGGAGAACGGGAAAAAATGGAAACATACAAGACGAACTGGCACAGAGAGACAGGAAACACAGGGATAAATACATTGGGGAAAACAAGCGACACCTGGAGGGGGTGGAGACAATAACAAGGACAGGTGAAACAGATCAGGATGTGACAGATCGAGTGCTGCATCAGATGACCTGGCCTCCACAATCACCCGACTTCAACCAAATTGAGATGGTTTGGGATGAGTTGGACCTCAGAGTGAAGGAAAAGCAGCCAACAAGTGCTCAGCATATGTTGGAACTCCTTCAAGACTTTTGGAAAAGCATTCCAGGTGAAGCTGGTTGAGAGAATGTCAAGCATGTGCTAAGCTGTCATCAAGGCAAATGGTGGCTACTTTGAAGAATCACTTTTATAGTTAATACATGATTTCATATATGTTATTTCAAAGTTTTGATGTCTTCACTGTTATTCTACAATGTAAAAATAAAGAAAAACCCTTGAATGAGTAGGTGTGTCAAGACTGGTAATGTATATACAGTTGAAGTTGTAAGTTTACATACACTTAGGTTGGAGTCATTAAAACTCATTTTTCAACCACTCCACAAATTTCTGGTTAACAAACTATAGTTTAGGCAAGTCGGTGAGGACATCTACTTTGTGCATGACACAAGTAATTTTTCCAACTATTGTTTACAGACACATTATTTCACTTATAATTCATTGTATCACAATTCCAGTGGGTCAGAAGTTTACATACACTAAATTGACTGGGCCTTTAAACAGCTTGGAAAATTGCAGAAAATTCTGTCATGGCTTTAGAAGCTTCTGATAGGCTAATTGACATCATTTGAGTCAATTGGAGGTATACCTGTGGATGTCTTTCAAGGCCAACCTTCAAACTCAGTGCCTCTTTGCTTGACATCATGGGAAAATCTAAAGAAAACAGCCAAGACCTCAGAAAAAACATTTGAAAACCTTGTAAACCTTCACAAGTCTGGTTCATCCTTGGGAGCAATTTCCAAATGCCTGAAGGTACCACGTTCATCTGTACAAGCAGTAGTACAGGCTAATCACCATGGGACCACGCAGCCATCATGCCGCTCAGGAAGGAGACGCATTCTGTCTCCTAGAGACGAACATACTTTGGTGTGAAAAGTGCAAATCAATCCCAGAACAACAGTGAAGGTCCTTGTGAAGGTGCTGGAGGAAACAGTTACAAAAGTATCTATATCCACAGTAAAACGAGTCCTATATTGACATAACCTAAAAGGAGGCTCAGCAAGGAAGAAGCCACTGCTCCAAAACCGCCACAAAAAAGCCAGACTATGGTTTGCAACTGCACATGGGGACAAAGATCGATGAAACAAGAATTGAACTGTTTGGCCATAATGACCATTGTTATGTTTCAAGGAAAAAGGGGAGGCTTGCAAGCCCGACGAACACCATCCCAACCGTGAAGCAAGGGGGTGGCAGCATCATGTTGCGGGGGTGCTTTGCTGCAGGAGGGATTGCAAGTTAAACTATTTAAAGGCAATGCTACTAAATACTAATTGAGTGCAGGTCAACTTCTGACCCACTGGGAATGTGATGAAAGAAATAAAAGGTGAAATAAATCATTCTCTTTACTATTATTCTGACATTTCACTTTGTTAAAATAAAGTGGTGATCCTAACTGACCTGAAACAGGGAATTTCTACTAGGATTAAATGTCAGGAATTGTGAAAAACTGAGTTTAAATGTATTTGGCTAAGGTGTATGTAAACATAAACAATTAATGAACATGCACCTGTGGCAACATCTTACAGACGATAGGCAATTAAGGTCACAGTTATGAAAACTTAGAACCCTAAAGAGGCATTTTTACTGACTTTGAAAAACACCAAAAGAAAGATCCCCAGGGTCCCTGCTCATCTGCGTGAACGTGCCTTAGACATGCTGCATGGAGGCATGAGGACTGCAATGTGACCAGGGCAATAAATTGCAATGTCCGTACTGTGAGACGCCTAAGACAGTGCTACAGGGAAACAGGACGGACAGCTGATCGTAGTGGCAGACCACATGTAACAACACCTGCACAGGATCGGTACATCCGAACATCACACCTGCGGGACAGGTACAGGATGGAAAACAACTGCGCGAGTTACACCAGGAACGCACAATCCCTCCATCAGTGCTCAGACTGTCCACAATAGGCTGAGAGAGGCAGGACTGAGGGCTTGTAGGCTTGTTGTAAGGCAGGTCCTCACCAGACATCATCGGCAACAACGTCACCTATGGGCGCAAACCCACCGTCGCTGGACCAGACAGGACTGGCAAAAAGTGCTCTTCATTGACGAGTCTCGGTTTTGTTTCACCAGGGGTGATAGTCAGATTTGCGTTTATCGTCTAAGTAATTAGCGTTACACCAAGGCTTATACTCTGGAGTGGGATCGATTTGGAGGTGGAGGGTCCGTCATGGTCTGGGGCGGTGTGTCACAGCATCATTGGACTGAGCTTGTTGTAATTGCAGGCAATCTCAACGCTGTGTGTTACAGGGAAGACATCCTCCTTCCTTATGTGGTACCCTTCCTGCAGGCTCATCCTGACATGACCCTCTAGCATGACAATGCCACCAGCCATACTGCTCGTTCTGTGCATGATTTCCTGGAAGACAGGAATGTCAGTGTTCTGCCATGGCCAGCAAAGAGCTCGGATCTCAATCCCATTGAGCACGTCTGGGACCTGTTGGATCGGAGGGTGAGTGCTAGGGCCATTCCCCCCAGAAATGTCCGGGAACTTGCAGGTGCCTAGGTGGAAGAGTGGGGTAACATCTCACAGCAAGAAATGGCAAATCTGGTGCAGTCCATGAGGACGAGATGCACTGCAGTACATAATGCAGCTGGTGGCCACACCAGATACTGACTGTTACTTTTGATTTTGACCCCCCTTTGTTCAGTTCAACTTCTTTTAGTCACATGTCTGTGGAACTTGTTCAGTTTGTCTCAGTTGTTGAATCTTGTTATGTCCATACAAATATTTACACATGTTAAGTTTGCTGAAAATAAACGCAGTTGACAGTGAGAGGAAGTTTCTTTTTTTGCTGAGTTTATGTACATTTTACGGACACAATGTATTTTACAATATTGTTCTCTTTTTTGTTATTAATTGCATCCTTCAGCTGCCCTCAACCCCTCCCAACTATCTCCGAAGACCATCCAGTTTTGATTCTATTTGCCATATATTTTTAACTGGGCTGTATCACAAAAGTTCTGAACCTATATACATTTTACGGACCCAGTATATTTTACATGAGTTTTCTTGTTGTTTTTAGTCCCAACTTTCAGCTCCACTCAACCCGTCCCATCTATCTCTTAACATCATCCAGTTTCTATTTGGGGCGGCAGGGTAGCCTAGTGGTTAGAGTGTTGGACTAGTAACCGGAAGGTTGCAAGTTCAAACCCCTGAGCTGACAAGGTACAAATCTGTCGTTCTGCCCCTGAACAGGCAGTTGACCCACTGTTCCTAGGCCGTCATTGAAAATAAGAATTTGTTCTTAACTGACTTGCCTGGTTAAAAAAAATTAAAATATATTTTTCGACTGTGCTGTGATATTTCATAAAAGTTCTGAACCTTTTCTATTCACATAGTTTCTACAGATTGTAGATAAGTGTTACGGTTTTCTTCCGTCGAAAGAGAGTCGGACCAAAATGCAGCGTGATTAATATGATACATCTTTAATACGATGAAAACGAAAAGAAAAAAAAACCTATACAGCCTATCTTGTGACAACTAACACAAAGACAGGAACAATCACCCACGAAACACTCAAAGAATATGGCTGCCTAAATATGGTTCCCAATCAGAGACAACGAGAATCACCTGCCTCTGATTGAGAACCGCCTCAGGCAACCATAGACTTTGCTAGAACACCCCACTAAGCCACAATCCCAAAACCTACGAAAAACCCCCATACATAAACACAACACAAAATAAACCCATGTCACAACCTGGCCTGACCAAATAAATATAGAAAACACAAAATACTAAGACCAGGGCGTGACAATAAGACATTTTTCTAATAGTATTATTGTATTATTGATCGACTGACTATGCCTTTTCAAATCACCCAGCAGTGTTATTTGCAGGTAAATCTTTGCAATTCGTCAGCCATTTCTGAACCTGTCACCAAAAACAAGCTACATAATGGACAGTACCAAAACAAATGATCTCTTCACAGCAAAATCTACAAAGCTGGGACGGTTTTATTCCCCATATACTGTATATAACCTTCTTTTGGTTATAGTCATTTTGTATACTAATAGCATTTGAAAATTCTATGTTTTGAATCCGGCATTGTTTTGTGTATCAGCTCATAAACCATGTGCCATGGAATCGGTACATCGAAAATCTCTTCCCAACTATTTTGCAATCTATATGGCACAGTTGTACATTTTCTGTTCTTTAAATGAAACTGGTACACTTTTTTATTTATCACAATTTTCTTTGACCAACGTTGGTCTTTAATCAATCAATCAATCAAATGTATTTATAAAGCCCTTTTTACATCAGCAGATGTCACAAAGTGCTATACAGAAACCCAGTCTAAACCCCCAAACAGCAAGAAATGCAGATGTGTGTCACGCCCTGGTCTTAGTATTTTGTGTTTTCTATATTTATTTGGTCAGGCCAGGGTGTGACATGGGTTTATTTTGTGTTGTGTTTATGTATGGGGGTTTTTCGTAGGTTTTGGGATTGTGGCTTAGTGGGGTGTTCTAGCAAAGTCTATGGTTGCCTGAGGCGGTTCTCAATCAGAGGCAGGTGATTCTCGTTGTCTCTGATTGGGAACCATATTTAGGCAGCCATATTCTTTGAGTGTTTCGTGGGTGATTGTTCCTGTCTCTGTGTTTGTTCACCAAATAGGCTGTATAGGTTTTCACGGTCCGTTTATTGTTTTTGTATTGTTTTTGTATTGTTTTTGTATTGTTTTTGTATTGTTTTTGTATTGTTTTTGTATTGTTTTTGTATTGTTTTTGTATTGTTTTTGTATTGTTTTTGTATTGTTTTTGTATTGTTTTGTATTGTTTTTGTATTGTTTGTGTATTGTTTGTGTATTGTTTGTGTATTGTTTGTGTATTGTTTGTGTATTGTTTGTGTTTCGTCTTCATTAAAGATGTATCGAATTAACCACGCTGCATTTTGGTCGACTCTCCTTCGACGGAAGGAAACCGTAACAATGTGGAAGCACGGTAGTTAGGAAAAGCTCTCCAGAAAGGCAGGAACCTATGAAGAAACCTAGAGAGGAACCAGGCTCTGAGGGGTGGCCAGTCCTCTTCTGGCTGTGCTGAGCTGAGATTATAAGAGTATGTAACCATCTAAGGCCAGATTGTTCAAGATTTTCAAATGTTCATAGAATAATCACAGTGGTTGTAGAGGGTGCAGCAGGTTAGTACCTCAGGAGTAAATGTCAGTTGGCTTTTCATAGCCGAGCATTCAGAGGTTGAGACAGCAGGTGCGGTAGAGAGAGTTGAAAACAGCAGGTCCAGGACAAGGTAGCATGCCCGGTGAACTTTTCTGCCTAGCCTCAGGCAGAACAGTTTAAACTGAAGCAGCAACATGACCAGGTGTACTGGGGACAGCCAGGAATCATCAGGCCAGGTAGTCCTGAGGCATGGTCCTAGGTCTCAGGTCCTCTGGGAGGGGAGGCAGAGAGGGGGAGAGAAAGAATTAGAGGGAGCATACTTAAATTCACACAGGATAAGACAGGATAATTACACCAGATATAACAGACTGCCCCCCCGGCACATAGACTATTGCAGCATAGATACTCGAGACTGAGATAGGGGTGGGTCGGGGGACACTGTGGTCCCGTCGATACCCCCAGTCAGGGGGGCCAACCAGGCAGGGTATAACCCCACCCACTTTTCCAAAGCACAGCCCCCACACCACTAGAGGGATATAAACAGACCACCAACTTACTACCCTGAGACAAGGCTGATAGCCCATGAAGATCTCCTCCACTGCATGAGCCTGAGGGGGCGCAAAACCAGACATGAAGATCACCTCTGTGACTCACCCCACTCAAGTGACGCACCCTCCTAGGAACGGCATGAAAGAGCACTACTAAGCCAGATTACCTTAGTGCCCAAGAACACTAAGGTAACCTGCCTAAATGACTACCAATCGGTAGCACTCAGGCCATGAAGTGCTTTGAAAGGCTGGTCATGGCTCACATCAACACCATTATCCCAGAAACCCTAGACCCACACCAATTTGCATACCACCCTAACAGATCCACAGATTATGCAATCTCTATTGCACTCCACACTGTCCTGTACTCCACACTGTCCCACCTGGACAAAAGGAACACCTATGTGAGAATACTATTCATTGACTACAACTCATCGTTCAACATGGGCGGCAGGGTAGCCTAGTGGTTAGAGCGTTGGACTAGTAACCGGAAGGTTGCAAGTTCAAACCCCCGAGCTGACAAGGTACAAATCTGTCGTTCTGCCCCTGAACAGGCAGTTAACCCACTGTTCCTAGGCCGTCATTGAAAATAAGAATTTGTTCTTAACTGACTTGCCTATGTAAAATAAAGGTAATTTAAAAAAAATAAAAATAAAACACCACAGTGGCCTCAAAGCTCATCAACAAGCTAAGGACCCTGGTACTAAACACCTCCCTCTGCAACTGGATCCTGGACTTCCTGATGGGCCAGCCCCAGGTGGTAAGGGTAGGTAACAACACATCCGCCACGCTGAATCTCAACACAGGGGCCCCTCAGGGGTGCGTGCTCAGTCCCCTCCTGTACTCCCTGTTCACTCATGACTGCACTGCCGGGCACGACTCCAACACCATCATTAAGTTTGCCGAAGACAAAACAGTGCCTGATCACCGACAACGACGAGACATCCTATAGGGAGGAGGTCAGAGACCTGGCCATGTGGTGCCAGGACAACAACCTCTCGCTCAACATGATCAAGACAAAGGAGATGATTGTGGACTACAGGAAAAAGAGAGCACGTCTCCATTCTCATCGATGGGGCTGTAGTGGAGCAGGTTGAGAGCTTCAAGTTCCTTGGTGTCCACGTCACCAACAAACTAACATGTAGTGAAGAGGGCATGACAAAACCTATTCCCCCTCAGGAGACTGAAAAGATTTGGCATGGGTCCACAGATCCTCAAAAGGTTCTACAGCTGCACCATCGAGAGCATCGTGACTGGTTGCATCACTGCCTGGTATGGCAACTGCTTGGCCTCCGGACCGCAAGGCACTACAGTGGGTAGTGTGTACGTCCCAGTACATCACTGGGGCCAAGCTTCCTGCCATCTAGGACCTCTATACCAGGCGGTGTCAGAGGAAGGCCCAACCACAGTCATAGATTGTTCTCTCTGCTACCGCACGGCATGTGGTACCGGAGCGCCAAGTCTAGGTCCAAGAGGCTTCTAAACAGCTTCTACCCCCAAGTCATAAGACTCCTGAACATTTAATCAAATGGCCACCCAGACCATTTGCATTGCCATTCACCTTCGCACCCCTGGGCCAGACTACATTCAATCATAGGACCTCCTGAAGAGATGAGTCTTCAGTAAAGACTTAAAGGTCGAGACAACAAGGAGGCTTGCGTCTTGTGACCGTAGCGTACGTGTAGGTATGTACGGCAGGACCAAATCGGAGAGATAGGTAGGAGCAAGCCCATGTAATGCTTTGTAGGTTAGCAGTAAAACCTTGAAATCAGCCCTAGCCTTAACAGGCAGCCAATGTAGAGAAGCTAGCACTGAAGTAATATGATCAAATGTTTTGGATCTAGTCAGGAATCTAGCAGCCGTGTTTAGCACTAACGGAAGTTTATTTAGTGCTTTATCCGGGTAGCCGGAGAGTAGAGCATTGCAGTAGTCTAATCTAGAAGTGACAAAAGCACAAATGATCTTTTCTGCATTATTTTTTGACCACATGTTTCTGATTTTTGCAATGTTACGAAGATGGAAAAAAAACTGTCCTGAAAATATTCTTGATATGTTCGTCAAAAGAGAGATCAGGGTCCAGAGTGACACTGAGGTCCTTCACAGTTTTATTTGAGACGACTGCACAACCATCAAAATTAATTGTCAGATCCAACAGCAGATCTCTTTGTTTCTTGGGACCTAGAACTAGCATTTCTGTTTTGTTCGAGTTTAAAAGTTAAACATTTGCCGTCATCCACTTCCTTATGTCTGAAACACAGGCTTCCAGGTAGGCAATTTTTGGGTTTCACCATGTTTAATTGAAATGTATAGCTGTGTCGTTGGCATAGCAGTGAAAGTTGACATTGTGTTGACATTGACATTGTGTTTCCGAATGACATCACCAAGAGGTGGAATATATAGAATATATAGTCCTAAAACGGAACCTTGAGGAACGCCAAAACTTACAATTGATTTGTCAGAGGACAAACCATCCACAAAGACGAATTGATATCTTTCCGACAGATAAGATCTAAAGCAGGCAAGAACTTGTAGACCAATTAGTGTGTCTAATCTCTCCAAAAGAATGTGGTGATCGATGCAGAGTCTGATGCCATAAAAAGGTAATTTACCACCTTCACGAGTGCAGTCTCAGTACTATGATGGGGTCTAAAACCAGACTGAAGCATTTTGTCTTCAGGAAGGCAGTGAGTTGCTGGGCAACAGCTTTTTTATTTTTTTGAGAGGAATTGTAAGGATCGAAGCTGGAGACGAGAAGAAAGTACAGGGAGTGAATATTTAATGAAATACGGACATGGAACAGGACAGTGTCTGGACATGAACACATAACAACATTAATGCTGACTCAGGGAACAAACGGGGGAGCAGACAGTTATAGACGGGGCAATCAACCAAGGGTAAAGAGTCCAGGTGAGTCCAATGAGTGCTTCTGCGTGTAATGTTGGTGACAGGTTTGCGTAATGAAGGGCAGCCTGGTGCCCTTGAGCACCATAGAGGGAGAGTAGGAGCAGGCGTGACAAGAATGGGAAATTCGATATAGGCCAATAGTTGTTTTAAATTTTCTGGGTCAAGGTTTGGCTTTTTCAAGAGAGGCTTTATTACTGCCACTTTTAGTGAGTTTGGTACACATCCGGTGGATAGGGAGTCATTTATTATGTTCAACATAGGAGGGCCAGGCACAGGGCGTAGCTCTTTCAGTAGTTTAGTTTGAATAGGGTCCAGTATTCAGTTTGACAGTTTAGAGGCCATGACTATTTTCATGAGCGTGTCAAGAGATACAGGATTAAAAAACGTGATTGTCTCCATTGATCCTAGGTCCTGGTAGTTCTGAGCAGACTCAGGACAACTGAGCTTTGGAGAAATATGCAGATTCAAAGTGGAGTCCATCATTTGCTGTCTAATGATCATAATCTTTTCATCAAAGAAGTTCATGAATTTATCACTGCTGAAGTGAAAGCTATCCTCTCTTGGTGAAGGCTGCTTTTTAGTTAGCTAAAATAAATGTTCTTATTCTCCTCAATTAGGTTGGAAAAATAGGATGATCGAGCAGCAGTGAGGGCTCTTCGATATTGCACAGTACTGTCTTTCCAAGCTAGTCGGAAGACTTCCAGTTTGGTGGCACGCCATTTCCGTTCCAATATTCTGGAAGCTTGCTTCAAGGCTTGGGGGTATTTTCTGTATACCAGGAAGAACATTTCTTGTGACAAATGTTTTTGTTTTTAGGAGTGCGACTACATCTACGGTATTACACAAGGTTAAATGAAGATCCTCAGTTAGGTGGCTAACCTATTTTTGTACTCCGATGTCCATGGGTAGGTGGAGGGAGTCTGGAAGGGCATCTAGGAATCTTTGGGTTGTTTGAGAATTTATAGCACAGCTTTTGATGATCCTTGGTTGGGGTCTGAGCAGATTGTTTGTTGTGATTGCAAACGTAATATAATGGTGGTCCAATATGATTATGAGGAAAAACATTTAGATCCACAATATATTTAATCCACGGGACAAAACTAGATCCAGGGTATGACTGTGGCAATGAGTAGGTCCGGAGACATGTTAGACAAAACCAACTGAGTTGACGGTGGATCCGAAAGCCTTTTGAAGTGGGACTGTGGACTTTTCCATGTGAATATTAAAGTCACCAAAAATGTGAAAATTATCTGCTATGACTACACAGTCAGGGAACTCAATGAGGAACGCTGTGTACTGCCCAGGAGGCCTGTAAACAGTAGCTATAAAAAGTGATTGAATAGGCTGCATAGAGTTCATGACTAAAAGCTCAAAATACAAAAACACAGTCATTTTTTAATTTAGTTTTATTTAAATGTGCTGTAATAAATGTTAGCAACACCTCCGCCTTTGCGGGATTTGTGAAGAATATGGTCACTAGTGTAACCAGGAGGAGAGGCCTCATTTAACACAGTAAATTCATCAGGCTTGAGCCATGTTTCAGTCAGGCCAATCACATCAAGATTATGATCAGTGATTAGTTCATTGACTATGACTGCCTTGGAAGTGAGGGATCTAACATTAAGTAACCCTATTTTGAGATGTGAGATATCACAATCTCTTTCAATAAGAGAATGGAGGAGACAGGAAGGGAGGAGGTCATTATTCCAGTGAGATTGCTAAGGCGAACACCGCCATGTTTTGTTTTGCTCAACTTAGATCGAGGCACAGACATGGTCTCAATGGGGACAGCTGAGCTGACTAAACTGACTGTACTAGTTGCAGACCCCACTAAGATGGCAGGCTGGCTAACAGCTGCTTTCTGGCCTGCACCCAATCTCATTGTGGAGCTTGAGGAATTAAAGCCCTGTCTATGTTCATAGATGAGATGAGAGCACCCCTCCAGCATGGATGTCCGTCACTCCTCAGCAGGCCAGGCTTGGTCCTGTTTGTGGGTGAGTCCCAAAAAGAGGGCCAATTATCATCAAATTCTATCTTTTGGGAGGGGCAGAAAACAGTTTTCAACCAGGGATTGAGTTGTGAGTCTGCTGTAGAGCTCATCACTAATTGGTAGAGGGCCATAGACTCAATGCAGACACATCTTTCTAGCTGATTTACACGCTGTAGATATGTTGCGCTTTGTGAGCTCTGACTGTTTCATCCTAACTTCGTTGGTGCCGACGTGGATAACAATATCCCGACACTCTCTACACTCGCCAATTTTAGCCGTAGCCATCAACATCTTCAGATTAGCCTTTACGTCGGTAGCCCTGCCCCCTGGTAAACAGTGTATGATAGCTGGATGATTCTTTATCAGTCTAATGTTGCGTGGGTAATTGAGTCGCCAATGACTAAGGGTTTTCAATTTGTCAGAGCTAATGGTGGAAAGCTTCGGCGGCTCAGACCCCGTGATGTGTAGAGGAGAGACCTGAGAAGGCTCAGCCTCTGACTCCGATTCGTTGCTTCATCGGGATAACCGGTTGACAGTTTCTGTCGGCTGAATGAGCGACACCGGTTGAGTATGCCGACAGCATTTTTTTCTAGAAGCCTTGAGAAAATTGTCCGGCTGCGGTGACTGTGCGGGGGGGATTTATGCTACTATCTGTACTTACTGGTGGCACAGACGCTGTTTCATCCTTTCCTACACTTAAATTGCTCTTGCCTAACGATTGCATCTGGAGCTGTGCTTCCAACACGGCTATCCTCACCATGAGGCGATAGTTCTCCTGTATATGATGAATACAGCGACTGCAATTAGATGGCATAGTGTTACTGTTACTACTTAGCTTCGGCTGGTGGAGGTCCTGTAGAACCATATCCAGATAAAGCATCTGGGCTGAAAAAGTTGAATGGAAAAAGTTGAATGAGGAAAAAACTAAGACATTGGTAAATGTTTTAAAAGTAAAAACCGAAGAGTTTGGTAGATAGCCAAGTAGTAATAAACAGCACAACAGCACTGAGACAAGTCCGGAAGTTGAGGGCAGGGCAAAAAGGTGAATCTGGCTCCGAGAGGGTGACGTCTGTTTCCAGATCTGTCGGGGAAGCAGAGTTGACTAAAGCACTACAGTCTCAATGAGTGGGCTGGACAGATACGCGTACTATATTAATATCTGCTATCGCATGTTCACAATCAGGAAGTCCTGATACCATCCCACCCACCCATCCACCCTCCACTCCCTTTGAAAGTACTGTATGTCTCCCAGAGAAGACTTTGTGCAGTCATTTGGGACTGGAACTGAGACAACCACAAACCAAATTCGAAACAAAAGTGGAAAACATTTAACCTATTTAATTGGACAGATATTACAATAAAGTGGTAAACAGAGAAATAATGTGATGGAAGACGAGTTCTTGTTTTTCCGGAATATGGGAATGGAGGGAAAACAGAAAAACTGGGAGATAAATGTGTTAGTTGTGGTCTGGGGTAGAGGGTATCTAGGGGTAGGTGGCAGTTGATTTAGGCCCTTTGTCCGGAAGTTCACAGAAACTGCTGTTGGCTTTCATTTGGGTCTGGGGAGCACACATGTAAATCAAACCAAATAAACATGTATTTGTCACAATCCCAGTTTACAGCAGGTATAAAAGGTGCAGCAAAATGCTTATGTGCTAGCTCCCTCAACAATGCAGTGCATTAGTCAATAACAATAATAACAATAAAAAGAGTCAAGTAAAAAGTAACAAATAATAGAAGTAATAAGAAAGGTAGTATGCATAGTGATAATGGACTGTATTATACTGTATTTACAAATATAAAGTGGGTAGTGACTTGATTACGCAGTGGAATTAATACTATATACAAGAACAGCAGCGTTGAGTGTGTGTAAGTGTGTGTGTGTGTGTGTGTGTGTGTGTTTGTGTATGAGAGAGTTATAACTGCATGTGGGTGCTTGGGTGTATTTATGGGTGGTTTGTGTATGTTTGTGTACGTTTGTGTGTAAGGGTTGGATGTCTGGGTAGTCAGTGCAAATACAGTGCAGATAGTCTCTAAGGTACAATAATCTCTAAGGTGCAGGTCTGTGCAGAGAGACAGCCAGGGTTGGCTGTTCAGCAGTCTTAGTACCCTAACTGGTCTGTGACTAGACCAGACCCGATTGGACCTGAGTGACAAAAAAAGTAAATATTATATAGGCTATGCAGAGCCGTGGTCGGGTCCATATGGGTTTATCAGCTGTAGTTACATAGAACCGATGACAATCAAACAGGACCCGACCCGGACAAGTTAGCATTTCAGACCTTCACCCGATAGGGACTGGGTCGGATCTCGGGTATATTGAGTTGACCTGTGAAGGTATCTAGTGTACAGGAGGGGGCTGAGAACACACCTCTGGGGAGCCCCCGTGTTGAGGTCAGCATGGCGGAGTAGTGGGTCCAGGGTGTCAGGTGAGGTGGAGCTGCTGTGGTCCTTGACCAGCCTCTTGAAGCACTACAGGGCAATAGTCATTTAGGCCAGTTACCTTAGTTTGTTTGGGTACAGGGACAATGTTGGAGATCTTGAATCAGGGAGAGGTTGAATATGTCCTTTGACACTCCAGCCAGCTGGTGTGCACATGCTCTGAGGATGCGGCTGAGGATACAGTCTGGGCCGGCTGCTTTGCGAGTATTCACGTTGGCCACAGAGATCGAGAGTTCACAGTCCTCTAGAGCAGAGGAGGCCCTCGTAGGAGGATCGGTGTTGATTACCTCGAAGCGAGCATAGAAAGTGTTTGGCTCATCTGGGAGAGAGGCCTCAGTTTTCGCTGCACAGCTGGTTTTCCCTTTGTAGTCCGTTATGGTTTGTAGTCCTTACCACGTGTCTCAAAATGGAGCCGTTGAAATGCGATTCCACTTTGTACCCTGTACTGTATTTTTGTGTCTTTTCTTGATTTCTGGAGGTCGTAGCTGATCTTTTTGTATTCCTCCATATCCCCAGAAATCTCACCGGATTTAAATGCATTGGTCCACATGCTCAGTTTTATGCGGATGTTGCTATTTACACACGGTTGGGATCTTACTGAAAAGATCTTACTACGGGTACTTCCTGCTTTAATTTCTGCATGTAAGCTGGTAGAAGCAGGATGGAGGCGTGGTCTGATTTATCAAAGGGGGCGAGGGCTTTGTATCCGTCTCGGAATGGAGAATAACAATGATCCAGGGTATTTTTCCCGCGAGTGAGGCAGGAGATGTGTTGGTGGAATTTTTCTCATATATCCTTTGTTAAAGTCCCCAGCCATATCAGATGCAGCATCAGGATATGTGGTCTCCAGTTTGTATAATGTCCTGAGCAATTCCTTGAGTGGCAGCGTGGTGTTGGCCTGGGGGGGATGTACACAGCTGAGATACAAACTGATGTAAATTCTCTCTGGAAATAATGGGGTCGGCATTCATCGTGATGTATTCATGTAGCGTGTCTATTCTCGTTTAGTTATCTCAAATTCCTTTTAAGAGATCAACTCAGGTCTCACACGGACGTCTGTCTTGAAGCGAGTCAGAGAGGTCAAGAGTTGTAGTCTTTGTTTACATTATTGCATGGATCTGTTCAACATCACTGCTGTACAAGATGCATTCGTGATAATGCAGCATCAGGTTGTTGACACTTTATACACAGGCGTGTTATGCACTCACCTTTGGGTTAAATGCTATTTACTGGACCTTGTGAGATAACTTGAGAACAAGTAGAGAGATCACTATGAATAAAGCTATCTATGTCTATATTTACTCAAATAAATTTTAGACAGACGTTAAAGAAAATAATGCATGTGACAATGTTTAAACCATGTTAACCATGTTATATATATGCAGGCTGTATCACAACCGGCCGTGATTGGGAGTCCCATAGGGCGGCGCACAATTGGCCCAGCGTCGTGCGGGTTTGGCCAGTGTAGGTCGTCATTGTAAATAATAATTTGTTCTTAACTGACTTGCCTAGTTAAATAAAGGTTAAATAAATAAAATAAAATAAATGTGCCACTGTCAACCAAATGGCATGTCCATTTATGGACCTACAGTACAAGTTATATGAGAGATCCATAATATCAGCACCTCTGAACAGAAATATAGACGCAACATGTAAAGTGTTGGTCCCAGGTTTCATGAGCTGAAATAAAAGATCCCAGAAATTTGCCATATGCTCAAAAGGCTTATTTCTCTCACATTTTGTGTCCACCTTTCTTTACATCCCTGTTAGTGAGTATTTCTCCTTTGCCAAGATAATCCATCCACCTGGCAAGTGTGGCATATCAAGAAGCTGATTAAACAGCATGATCATTACACAGGTGCACCTTGTGCTGGGGACAATACAAGGTCACTCTAAAATGTACAGATTTGTCACACAACACAATGCCACAGATGTCTCAAGTTTTGAGAGAGCGTGCAATTGGCATGCTGACTGCAGGAATGTCCACCAGAGCTGTTGACAGAGAATTAAATATTCATTTCTCTAGCAAAAGCTGCTTCCAACGTTGTTTTAGAGAATTTGGCAGTATGTCCAACCGTCCATTTGTTATTCTTATCTCTTAGTTTTTTAGGGATTTTCTTAAAACTGCATTGTTGATTAAGGGCTTGTAAGTAAGCATTTCACTGTTGTATTCGGCGTATGTGACAAATCATTTTTGCTTGATTTGATTTGACAGCCGCAGATCATGTGTATGGCGTTGTGTGGGCTAGAGGTTTGCTGATATCAATGTTTTGAACAGAGTGCCCCATGGTGGCAGTGGGGTTATGGTATGAGCAGGCATAAGCTACAGACAATGAATGCAATTGCATTTTATCGATAGCACTTTGAATGCACAGAGATACCATGACACGATCCGGAGGCCCATAGTCGTGTCATTCATCTGCCGCATCACCTCATGTTTCAGCATGATAATGCATGGCCCCATGTCGCAAGGATCTGTACACAATTCCTGGAAGCTGAAAATGTCCCAGTTCTTCCATGGCCTGCATACTCACCAGACATGTCACCCATTGAGCATGTGTGGGATGCTCTGGATCGACGTGTACGACAGCGTATTCCAGTTCCCGCCAATATCCAGAAATTTGCACAGCCATTGAAGAGAAGTGAGACAACAATCCACAGGCCACAATTAACAGCCCGATCAACTCTATGAGAAGGAAATGTGTCGCGCTGCATGAGGCAAATGGTTGTCACACCAGATACTGACTGGTTTAACAACAAATGCCTATCTGTATTCCCAGTCATGTGAAATCCATAGATTAGGGCCTAATGAATTTATTTAAATTAACTGATTTCCTTATATGAACTGTAACTCAGTTCAATCTTAGAAATTATTGTATGTTATATGTATATATTTTTGTTCAGTATAAGTGACAACAATTTATTGGTTCACATTGGAATGTAAACTGAACTGTTATCTCCAAAGTCATTATTTATTTGAGGAGGAAAGAGGGGTTTCACCTAGAGCTACAAAACTGCCAGAAAGCAGAAATGGAATTCAGCAGTTAAGTGGGTCAGTGATACAGGATCTGAACCAGGAGTCATCCGACAAAATGGCAGATATCTTGAGGGATCACATATTGCCTTGCGGTCACAATGTCACCATCGTCAGGGAGGGTGATGGAGTATGGGTCTCAGGTCAGGGTGGTCTCCCGGACTCCCTCCAGTACTCTTTGGCTCCAAGAAGAGAGTCAAAAGAAGAAGAATTGGGGGGGGTTGGGGGAAACAAGTTAGCAGGCTGGGGAGTGAATGTGGAGGGTGGCTCTTATCAGGGCATTCATGTGAGGTCAGGCGATGCCAATCAGTTGGCCTGGAAGAGGAGAGTCAGGAGCGAGGTCCGGCTCTTATGAGGCTGGCTCCCACAAACATGAATTAGAGACCAGTTGAGAGCTCTCTCAGTTCAGAATGACCTCCAGTTAGATAAGGCTACTCCAGCACAACAATGAGCAATGAGTCATGGGAAATAGACTGGCCAAACTCTTCTGGGATTATGCTGCACGTATTTGTTTATCACATGGAATAAATCTAATTCAACCTGTGTAGAGAAATAAAAAGTGTGTGTGACATCTAATTACCAAACATTAGAGAAATATCAATAGCATATTTACTGATATGTCCAGAGCTCGGTATGTTTGAAAGTTGGGCAAATGCATATGGTAAAGTCAAGTATTGTGTGTGTGCGCGCGCTCGCGTGCGCGTGTGTGCGATAGAAAGAGAGTCCCTGCTGTGAATTTACACAACTAATTGCATAAAGTGCATTGTCATTATCAAAGTGCTGTGCACTGCAGTACCAACATATTCTATCAAGCCAATAATTAATTCCACTGACCACTCACTGAAAGCTTCCAACCTACCGTAAAGAACTGGTGAAAGTGCTTAGGCGACAGGTTTGAATTCTGTCCGTGTAGGCTACTTGTTCAAATGGGTGTGGAGGAGCGGACAAGCGAGAGGGGAGGGAGGAGAGGCAGACATCGACACCTAGGCAGTGGCAGTTATATCCACAAGACGAGAGGGGATAGACGTTTCTCAATGGAGTGCGTATTTTGAACCATAGCCTGTACAAGGACCTCAGAGTGGAAAAAATATTTTGCAATCCGGCGTTGATCGTGCAGCTGCGGGAAGGGAAAATTGCGCGCAAGGAATAAACATGGCCCCAAGTCTATATCTCCACGGGGCCTTGGCTGTGTTTTGTGTGACTCTAACCTGCAATGGATTTAATATAGACTCACGGTTTCCAGTTATCAAAGAAGGGAAAACCAAGGGCAGTTTCTTTGGATTTGCTGTTGCCTTACACAAACAGACGGAAGGGTCCACGAAATACCTGTGAGTATCCGGTGCACCTCCTATGCAACTGTTCTATCCTCTTCAGGCGCCATAAATTGTGGCGTTCCACTGATAATTCGATTTGGATAGGTACATTTTGTTTAGAAACGACATAAAAGGAAAACGAGCTACTTAGAAGTTCCATCTGTTCTTGCTCTTTAAAACACCTTTCTTCCTTTCATGTGCACGTCTTTAATGTCGGAAAGGTTCCAAGTTATTTGAAACTTCAATAGTTTTTGATGTAGAGCCTGTTTAGATTAGCCCACTTTATGAAGTTCACTAGAACACCTGTCCAAAATAAGCGGGTATTGGCCCCGTTTATTTTGTTTTATATTCTGCTGGCTGCAATCTCATAATTCAGTACAATTTCAACATGTCAGACACCTGTCCGAACTCGGGAACCAGCGATCCTATACTTTCATTCAAGAGCTTCTTATTTGGTCAATCGTACAAAATGCTTAATTGATATAAACATACATAGCATATAATCTAATATAACAGGGTTAAAAGAAACATAGGCTATAACATAGACTTCAGTGACCATAGCCTACTGTAGGCTGTCCTTGCTTGCGTGTACGCAATTCATGAAATACGGTCCGCCAATATCGCTACACCTTTTTGTACGGATAAAGTGTAGCCAACACCTGTATCCAGAAAATATTTAGGCAACCCCCCGAGAAGAAGCATACATTTATAGTGTAGGCCGACATTACGATCACTCACAGTCTTTTCCACGTTTCCTCAACTTTCTTTAATTTCAGTTAAATTGTTCTCTCTAGTTAGTAAGTGTGAGAGAAACAATGCCTGTGGTTAAAAACAGAACGTGCTGCTCAACGAATAAGGCTTTGTCCCATTATGATAATATGAATGGTCTTAAATTGATGATGTTGTCCCTCGTTGGCTGTCATGACAATCCATACCCGCCATTCTACACAATGGTTATTACAACGCTGTAAAATGTTAATAATAATAAACATGGCACTGATTTATGTACCCTGATCTCAACAAGAGATTATAAACGATAAACAACTGCAGAGCTGTTGAATAAGATCAGTACTTAAATGCTTGTTACTTATTGAGTGGGCTGTGTTTTATAGCCGCAGGCAGATACTTCACGCTCATAGGGGGCACAGGGGCACGTGCCCCCTCAGATTTGTCATGTTCAAAAATAAATGCAAATAATAATAATTGGGTTGTTTCTCTGTAATTCTACTAGCCACCTAGCAATTCTATGAAGTTGGCTTTAGCTAGCCCAGATAGGTTCCCAATCTCCCAACCTCATAACTAGCTACCAAGAAGCCATTTCAGGCTATCAATGTAAGGGATTTCCTCCTCTTCTTCCGAAGAGGAGAGGTGAAAAGGATCAGAGGACCAATATGCGGCGTGGTAAGTGCCCATGGTTCTTTTAATATGTAAACTTACTCATGAACAACTGATACAACAAAACAAGAAACGTGTGAAACCCTAAACAGCCCTATCTGGTGCAAAACACAAAGACAGGAACAATCACCCACAAACACACAGTGACACCCAGGCTACCTAAGTATGATTCTCAATCAGAGACAACTAATGACACCTGCCTCTGATTGAGAACCATACTAGGCCGAAACATAGAAAACCCCAAATCATAGAAAATCAAACATAGACTGCCCACCCAACTCACGCCCTGACCATACTAACTAAATACAAAACACAGGAAATAAAGGTCAGAATGTGACAATCAATCAAGTTACAGTAGCTAGCTTGTCTGACTATCTTAGCTTGTAGGCCTGCTGCCAAGGTTGGCAGACTTGAAAAGCAAGCAATAACTAAATGTACTGAAAAAGACTCACATTCCTTTCAATTTTTGACCCAGTTTGATAAAAAAAAACACCAGTCAGGAGGATACAGACAGCTCAAGAGGTATGCTTAGATATGCAGAAGAAAATACATGTATATATATATTTGTTAACCAAGAATTCAGCACACTGATTATGGCTGTTTCAGATGTTTGAAAAATGCTTCATTCTCCAATGTACGGACAAGGTAGCAGCTACTCTTCCTGCCCTCAGGCCCCTACTCCACCACTATTGCATATCTACAGTACAAAATCCATGTGTACGTGTGTGTATAGTGAGTATGTTATCGTGTGTGTGTGTGTGCATGTGTTTGTTCATATGTTTGTGGTGCATTTTTATCTGTTTTTTATATCTAATTTTACTGCTTGCATCGGTTACTTGATGTGGAATAGAGTTCCATGTATTCATGGCTCTATGGAGTACTGTGCGCCTTCCATAGTCTGTTCTGGACTTGAGGACTGTGAAGAGACCTCTTGTGGCATGTCTTGTGGGGTATGCATTGGTGTCCGAGCTGTGTGCCAGTAGTTCAAACAGACAGCTCGGTGCATTCAACGCGTCAATACCTCTCATAAAGTAGTGATGAAGTCAATCTCTCCTCCACTTTGAGCCAGGAGAGATTGACATGGATATTATTAATATTAGGTCTCTGTGAACATCTATGGCCAGTCGTGCTGCCCTGTTCTGAGCCAATTGCAATTTTGCTAAGTCCCTTTTTGTGGCACCTGACCACACGACTGAACAGTAGTCTAGGTGCGACAAAACTAGGGCCTGTAAGACCTGCCCTGTTGATAGTGCTGTTAAGAAAGTAGAGCAGTGCTTTATTATGGACAGACTTCTCCCCATCTTAGCTACTGTTGTATCAATATGTTTTGTCCATGACAGTTTACAATCCATGGTTACTCCAAGCAGTTTAGTCACCTTAACTTCCTCAATTTGCATATTATTTAAAATAAAATTTTATTGGTTACATACACGTGTTTAGCAGATGTTATTGTGGGTGTAGCGAAATTCTTGTTTTTCTAGCTCCGACAGTGCAGTAATATCTAACAACTAATATCTAGCAATTTCACAGCATATAGCAAATACGCACAAATCTAAGTAAAGGAATGGAATTGAGAATATATAAATATATGGACGAGCAATGTCAGAGCGGCATAGACTAAAGATACAGTAGAATAGCATAGAATACAGTATATACATATGAGATCAGTAATGCAAGATATGTAAACATTATTAAAGTGACTAGTGTTCCATTTATTAAAGTGGCCAGTGACTTCAAGTCTATGTATATAGGCAGCAGCCTTTAATGTGCTAGTGATGGCTATTTAACAGTCTAAGGGCCTTGAGATAGAAGCTGTTTTTCAGTCTCTTGGTCCCAGCTTTGATGCACCTGTACTGATCTCACCTCTGGATGATAGCGGGGTGAACAGGCAGTGGCTCGGGTGGTTGTTGTCCTTGATAATCTTTTTGGCCTTCCTGTGACATCGGGTGCTGTAGGTGTCCTGGAGGGCACGTTGTTTGCCCCTGGTGATGCGTTGGGCAGACAACACTACCCTCTGGAGAGCCCTGCGGTTGGGGGTGGTGCAGTTGCCGTACCAGGCGGTGATACAGCCCGACAGGATGTTCTCAATTGTGCATCTATAAAAGATTGTGAAGGTTTTAGGTGCCAAGCCAAATTTCATCAGCCACATGAGGTTGAAGAGGCGCTGTTGCTGTCTGTGTGGGTGGACCTTTTCAGTTTGTCAGTGATGTCAGTGATGTATTATCCGAGGAACTTGAAGCTTTCGACCTTCTCCACTGCAGTCCCATCGATGTGAATGGGGGGGTGCTCCCTCTGCTGTTTCCTGAAGTCCATAATTATCTCTTTTGTTTTGTTGACGTTGAGTGAGAGGTTATTTTCCTAGCACCACACTCCCAGAGCCCTCACCTCCTCCCTGTAGGCTGTCTCATCATTGTTGGTAATCAAGCCTACTACTGTTGTGTCTTCTGCAAACTTGATGATTGCATTGGAGGCGTGCTTGGTTTCTCCTCCACTTTGAGCCAGTCATGGGTGAACAGGGAGTACAGGAGAGGGCTGAGCATGTACCCTTGTGGGGCCCCAGTGTTGAGGATCAATGAAGTGGAGGTTGTTACCCACCTTCACCAAACTGGGAGCTGCCCGTTAGGAAGTCCAGGATCCAGTTGCACAGGGCGGGATTCAGACCCAGGTCCTCGAACTTAATGATGAGCTTGGAGGGTACTATCGTGTTGAATGCTGAGCTATAGGCAATGAACAGCATTCTTACATAGGTATTCCTCTTGTCCAGATGGGATAGGGCAGTGTGCAGTGTGATGGCGATTGCATCGTCTGTGGATCTATTGGGGTGGTAAGAAAATTGTAGTGGGTCTAGGGTGACAGGTAAGGTAGAGGTGATATGATCCTTGACTAGTCTCTCAAAGCACTTCATGATGACAGAAGTGAATGCTACAGGGCAATAGTCATTCAGTTCAGTTATCTTTGCTTTCTTAGGTACAGGAACAATGGTGGCCATTTTGAAGCATGTGGGGACAGCAGACTGGGATAGGGAGAGATTGAATATATCTGTAAACACACCAGCCAGCTGGTCTGCGCATGATCTGAGGACGCAGCTAGGGATACCTTCTGGGCCGGCAGCCTTGCGATGGTTAACACGCTTAAATGTCTTACTCACGTCGGCCATGGAGAAGGAGAGCCCATAGTTCTTGGTATCGGGCCACTTCGGTCGTTGGCACTGTGTTATCCTCAAAGCTGATGGAGAAGGTGTTTAGCTTGTCCGGAAGCAAGACGTCAGTGTCTGCGACATGGCTGGTTTTCCCTTTGCAGTCAATTTATTACAAGGTTTAGTTGAGGTTTAGGGTTTAGTAAATTATTTGTCCAAATAAAATGGTTTTAGTTTTAGAAATATTTAGAACTAACTTATTCCTTGCCACCCACTCTGAAACTAACTGCAGCTCTTTGTTAAGTGTTGCAATCATTTCAGTCGCTATAGTAGCTGACATGTATAGTGCTGAGTCATCTGCGTACATAGACACACGGGCTTTCCTCATGTCATTAGTAAAGATTGAAAAATGTAAGGGGCCTAGACAGCTGCCCTGGGGAATTCCTGATTTTACCTGGATTATGTTGGAGAGGCTTCCGTTAAAGAACAGACTCTGTGTTCTGTTAGACAGGTAACTCTTTATCCACAATATAGCAGGGGGGGGGGGGTGTAACAGCATAACACAAATACGTTTTTCCAGCAAACACACATTTTTCCAAAGGTTTACTAAGGATTGATAACAGGCTGATTGGTCGGCTATTTGAGCCAGTAAAGGGGGCTTTACTATTCTTAGGTAGGGGAATGACTTTTGCTTCCCTCCGAGCCTGGGGGCACATACCTCCTAATAGGCTTAAATTGAAAATTTGGCAAATAGGAATGGCAATATCGTCTGCTATTATCCTCAGTAATTTTCTATCTAAGTTGTCAGACCCCGGTGGCTTGTCATTGTTGATAGACAACAACGTTTTTTTTCACCTCTTCCACACTCACTTTACGGAATTCAAAATTACAATGCTTGTCTTTCATAATTTGGTCATATATACTTGGATGCGTAGTGTTAGCGTTTGTTGTTGGCATGTTATGCCTAAGTTTGCACTTCAGCCACGCTCAAGGTACTAAACGATATCATAACCGCCATCGATAAAAGACAGTACTGTGCAGCCGTCTTCATCGACCTGGCCAAGGCTTTTGACTCTGTCAATCACCATATTCTTATCGGCAGACTCAGTAGCCTCGGTTTTTCTAATGACTGCCTTGCCTGGTTCACCAACTACTTTGCAGACAGAGTTCAGTGTGTCAAATCGGAGGGCATGTTGTCCGGTCCTCTGGCAATCTTTATGGCGGTGCCACAGGGTCCAATTCTCAGGCCGACTCTTTTCTCTGTATATATCAATGATGTTGCTCTTGCTGCGGGCGATTCCCTGATCCACCTCTACGCAGACAACACCATTCTGTATACCTCTGGCCCTTCCTTGGACACTGTGCTATCTAACCTCCAAACGAGCTTCAATGCCATACAACACTCCTTCCGTGGCCTCCAACTGCTCTTAAACGCTAGTAAAACCAAATGCATGCTTTTCAAGCGCTCGTTGCCTGCACCCGTACACCCGACTAGCATCACCACCCTGGATGGTTCCGACCTAGAATATGTGGACATCTATAAGTACCTAGGTGTCTGGCTAGACTGTAAACTCTCCTTCCAGACTCATATCAAACATCTCCAATCCAAAATCAAATCTAGAATCAGCTTTCTATTTCGCAACAAAGCCTCCTTCACTCACGCCGCCAAACTTACTCTAGTAAAACTGACTATCCTACCGATCCTCGACTTCGGCGATGTCATCTACAAAATGGCTTCCAATAATCTACTCAGCAAACTGGATGCAGTTTATCGCAGTGCCATCCGCTTTGTTACTAAAGCACCTTACACCACCCACCACTGCGACCTGTATGCTCTAGTCGGCTGGCCCTCGCCACATATTCGTCGCCAGACCCACTGGCTCCAGGTCATCTACAAGTCCATGCTAGGTAAAGCTCCGCCTTATCTCAGTTCACTGGTCACGATGGCAACACCCACCCATAGCACGCGCTCCAGCAGGTGTATCTCACTGATCATCCCTAAAGCCAATACCTCATTTGGCCGCCTTTCCTTCCAGTTCTCTGCTGCCTGTGACTGGAACGCATTGCAAAAATCGTTGAAGTTGGAGACTTTTATCTCCCTCACCAACTTTAAACATCTGCTATCTGAGCAGCTAACCGATCGCTGCAGCTGTACATAGTCCATCGGTAAATAGCACACCCAATTTACCTACCTCATCCCCACACTCTTTTTATTTATTTACTTTTCTGCTCTTTTGCACACCAGTATTTCTACCTGCACATGATCATCTGATCATTTATCACTCCAGTGTTAATCTGCTAAATTGTAATTATTCACCTACCTCCTCATGCCTTTTGCACACAATGTATATAGACTATTTTTTTCTTTTTTTTCTTTTTTTCTACTGTGTTATTGACTTGTTTATTGTTTACTCCATGTGTAACTCTGTGTTGCTGTCTGTTCACACTGCTATGCTTTGTCTTGGCCAGGTCGCAGTTGTAAATGAGAACTTGTTCTCAACTAGCCTACCTGATTAAATAAAGGTGAAATAAAATACAAAATTAAAAAATCTTGCCAATTAAAAAATCATTAAAGTAGTTGGCAAAATCAGTTGGTTTTGTGATGAATGAACCATCTGATTCAATGAATGACGGAGCTGAGTTTGCCTTTTTCCTCAAAATTTTATTTAAGGTGCTCCAACGCTTTTTACTATCATTTTTTATTTAATTTATCTTTGTTTTATAGTGTAGTATCTTCTTCCTTTTATTCAGTTTATTGACATAATTTCTCAATTTGCAGTACGTTTGCCAATCGGTTGTGCAGCCAGACTTATATGTCATTCCCTTTGCCTCATCCCTCGCAACCATACAATTATTCAATTCCTCACCAATCCGCAGGGATTGAACAGTTTTTACAGTAATTTCCTGAATGGGTGCATGCTTATTAGTAACTGGAATAAGCAATTTCATAAATGTGTCAAGTGGACCATCTGTTTGCTCCTCATTACACACCATTACTTTGTGCCCCTTCAGATTTGTTTGTGGTGCATGAAGCCCCCGGCTGCAGGTGAAACAGGTGTGGCCAGGTGATCTGTGTTACAGCCTGCAGCATGTCTGTGTGGTGAGTGCACTGAAGGTCCTAAAAGGCATCTATGCCGAAGAAAATGTATCCTCAAGGGTTTAACTTATAATGGCACAAGGAAAAGCAACTATTGATTTTCAGTTGGAATACCATACCATTCCTCTCACACACAAACACGTTTTCCTTTGCTTATGTTCTCTTAAGTATGCTTTATATGCATTGGAGTTTCTCGGTCTTGAACATGTACATTGCCTTCAGAAAGTATTCACACCCCATTACTTTTTCCACATTTTGTTGTATTACAGCCGGACTTAAAAATATAGATTTTTTTTTTGGTCACTGGCCTACACACAATTACCCATAATGTCAAAGTGTTCTAGAAATGTCTTGTCTACAAATTTTTACAAATTAATTGAAAATGAAAAGCTGAAATGTCTTGAGTCAATAAGTATTCAACCTCTTCGCTAAGGGAAGCCTATAAAAGTTCAGGATTTGCTTAACAAGTCACATAATAAGTTGCATGGACTCACTCTGTGTGCAATAATAGTGTTTAACATGATTTCTGAATGACTACCTCATCTCTGTACATCAGACATACACTTATCTGTGAGGTCCTTCAGTCAAGCAGTGAATTTCAAACACAGATTCAACCACAAAGACCAGGAGGTTTTCCAATGCCTTGCAAAGAATGGCACCTATTGGTAGATGGGTACAAATAAAAAAGGCGACATTGAATATCCTTTTGATCATGGAGAAGTTATTAATAACACTACAAAGATACAGGTGTCCTTCCTAACTCAGTTGCCGTAGGGGAAGGAAACCACTCAGGGATTTCACCATGAGGCCAATGATGACTTTAACAGTTAAATGGCTGAGATAGGAGAAAACGGAGGATGAATCAACAACATTGTAGTTAAAAGAAGGAAGCCTGTACAGAATAAAAATGTTCCAAAACATGCATCCTGTTTGCAACAAGGAACTAACGTAATACTGCAAAAAAATGTTGCAAAGCAATTAGTGTTATGTGTTTGGAGAAAATCCAATACAACACATTACTGAGTATCACTCTCCATATTTTCAAGCATCGTGGTGGCTGCATCATGTTATGGGTATGCTTGTAATTGTTAAGGACTGGGGAGTTTTTCTGGAGAAAAAATACATGTAATGGAGCTAAAGGAAACCTTGTTCAGTCTGCTTTCCATCACACAAGATAAGATGAATTCACCATTCAGCAGGAAACCTAAAACACAAGTCCAAATCAACACTGGAGTTGCATACCAAGAAGACAGTGAATGTTCGTGAGTAGCCAAGTTACAATTTTGACTTAATTCTTCTTGAAAATCCCTGGTAAGACCTGAAAATGGTTGTCTAGCATTGATCAACAACCAATTTGACAAAGCTTGAATAATTTTGAAAAGAATAATGGGAAATGTTGCACAATCCAGGTGTGGAAAGCTCTTAGAGACTTACCCACAAAGACTCAGAGCTGTAATCGCTGCCTAAGCTGCTTCTATAAAGTACTGACTCAGGGGTGGGAGTATACTTATGTAAATTAGATTTGAATTAATTTTCAACACATTTCCTAACATTTCTAAAAACCTTTTTTCACTTGGTCATTATTGGGTAATGTGTAGATGGGTGAGAGAATTTGTATTTATTTAATAAATTTTAAATTCAGGCTGTAACACAACAAAATGTGGAATAAGTAAGTGTATGAATACTTTCTGAAGGCACTGTGCCTTCGACACACACTGTGGTTCGACACACATTACTTTCCACATATGCCCAGACCATTTCACTCAACTGAGACCATGGTTTGTGTTTTGCAATACAGTGTTCATTGGCCTTGGCCAGTAACCAATGCATGTATGTTGTTATTTCCGAAGTGCTAGTATGGAGTAATTTACACAAGAAAAAGTAAGAAATAATTAGCAATTGAAATAGCATCAGCCTTCAGACGGTTCCTTTTTCATTCATTTCATTAGGATGTTTTTGCCTGTTTGAATTGGTGGTTGCTTGCTTCTGTAGGCAAGTTTAACTTGCTCTCTCCTAACAGCTACCTATTGGAGGCTCTAATAGATCTCCCTCCGAACAGCAAACACTGTCCTTATGTGTGCTCTTTGAAGAACCCTAGACTACCTCAGTTGTATTTAGGACTTCCTCTTGCCAATTAAACTGGCCATATCATTCTGCAGCATCCACGAGAAGTTTAGTTCTTTTGATCTCTTGAGTTTTGTTTTGTGCTCGTCGTAATTGCTAGTAATTTCTTGCGTGCACTAAGCAGGAAAGAGAATTGTAAACCAAAC
This sequence comes from Oncorhynchus kisutch, assembly GCF_002021735.2. NCBI lineage: Eukaryota > Metazoa > Chordata > Actinopteri > Salmoniformes > Salmonidae > Oncorhynchus > Oncorhynchus kisutch. The sequence goes on from NC_034193.2 coordinate 20,515,242, forward strand.
CCTGCACTTCCTGTGAGCTAACAGTGGAAGCGCAGAATTGGGAATTGATGACTCCTGCCTTCGTCCGAGTAAGCCTCCGCCTGTCTGTCATGTGCTCTAAGTGGTGGATTGATATGTTCAACTGAGAGTTCGTTCTTGGTCAGTCAATGCAATGGGATGGTTGCGTCCTGCTGACACCAGATCGATGCACCGTCTTTGCTCTGTCCCCTGAGGGATGGTGTCATCGTCCAGAAGCTGCAACATAAGAAGGGGACCATATGGCCATGGTAATGAGGCTGGAGGCCTGTGGGACTTGGTGACAAGGACCCTGTTTGGGAGCTGTAACAGATTTATCAGTATAGAGGAGCAGAAGGAGTGGAAGACCCTTCAGCCAAAATGTCAACAATGGTTTCACCTTAGTGAAGTATTATTTACACTCTTAGCTTAACTCCTTACCTTCAAAAGAGCCCATCCCACTGAAGTCATGATAGATTTATAACAATGCATAAATAAACTAGAATATGTTGTGTAAGTATGTCAGATGAAATATCAGTCTTAATTCTATGCCATTCATGCAAATAATGTGAACCAGCATGCTTTTGTAACATAGTATAACGTATTGGGGCGGCAGGGTAGCCTAGTGGTTAGAGCGTTGGACTAGTAACCGAAAGGTTGCAAGTTTGAATCCCCGAGCTGACAAGGTACAAATCTGTCGTTCTGCCCCTGAACAGGCAGTTAACCCACTGTTCCTAGGCCGTCATTGAAAATAAGAATTTGTTCTTAACTGACTTGCCTAGTAAAATAAAGGTAAAATTATTATTATATATTTTTTTTACTGTAGGATAAGTTAATTTGGCATGTTTTTGGGACAATTCTGAAGAGACACAAGAATGTTTAAGTTAGGGGGATTTCAATGTCCTGTCTGTTCCATCTCTGTGTTGTTAGGGCTTCACAGTATGGGTCTGTCTAGTGTCACCACACTAAGGGCTGAGCACAAAGTTGTTTATTACACACATTTCCCCATTACTAGAGAGAGAGAGAGAGAGAGAGGGAGAGAGAGAGAGAGAGAGAAGGAGAGTGAATATGTGAAAATGTGTAAGGGCTTAATAAACCAACCAATCACGACATGTATAACATTTAAAGTGGGCATTTGTGTATGTATGTCAGGTCAAGGATTAAAGGGTTTCGAGACAGTTTGTCTCATGCAATGGAAAAGAGCTGAGATGGTTTAAAGCAGTGCTCACCAACATTTTCTGAGCTGGGATCACCTTCTTAGTCAGGTTAGGGTTAGGGTTAGGTTTAAAATCACATTAATTAAAAAAAAGATACATTGTAGAAATAGGCGGGTTTATGACTTTGTGGCTGTGGTAACTAGTAACGACTCAGCGGAGAGCATCACCGTTGGACCATCCCTCACCTCATCCCCCTTCGCTAATACTGACCAAAAAGGGGAAACCGTCTTCGAGCTGATGGCGAAACTCGAGTCACACCGCACTATTTCTGGGTCATGTAGAAATTCATGTTGTTACTCCTATGACCAGAGGAAGTTAAATATTCCTCACTATTAGAAACTGCAGTGCTGGTTGCAGCGCGAGTGGAGAAGCGCATTTCATAACAGTGTTGAATACAAAATGTTGACAGTGCTGAATAAAAACTTAAACATAAACTCACTCATAAAACAGCAGCTCTTTGCTGTATACGTTGACAGTTTCTCTCTAGTCATGGTTTTAGACGTTTTGAAATCACAGTATCAACTTACTTTGCTATGTGCTAGAAGGAAGCTGCGGAGTGCAGACACGGTGATCTGAGCAATCCGATTGGCTAACGGTAGGCCTATACTGTAGGTGCACTTGATTTGCTCTCCAGGCACGCCAAGTAGGCGGAATTTGTTTCTTCAGACACATGAAACGGTTCAAAATGGGCACACTTCGACCTACCCGGCGTGCAGGGCAGCTGAAACAAGTGCACCTACAGCTAACAGTGCGAGACAACAAAAAAAGAAGGAACGCAAGGCTTTATCGCTGTTGTTTTTATATACATTTTTTGTGAGCGACTAGGAATGCCTTGGAGTTGCCAGTCGATCGCTTTCGACCATTTTGACCACTGGTTTAAAGAGAATATCATCATCCAGTTTGACTGATTCCAGGACAGTACTTAAACTCAAGTGAAGCAACGAGATTTGAGAGTTTCTCTGGCCATTGTGGAGAAGCTTGATGGCAATAGAGAAAACCCAGACCCCCCCCCCCCCCAAGACAAGATCTGGTGCCTGGATAGCGTTGCACGTTCCTCACACAGTACCTGTACCTGTCTGAAGCTAAATATGGCACTCTTCCCTGCACCCTCACCCCTCCCTTCCCATCACATTCACATCCACCACCCACTTCAAGGAGGGAGGAGGTAGCAGTGCTGTCAGCTGGTCTCTGATTGGCTCCTTTCAGGCCTCTGACCCATGGTATGCCTGGAATGTTTCACCCTTCCCTGTACACTCGACTTGCCAGGTTGCAGGTTGGGACATGGATGAAATGAGTTTGGGGGGAATTCACAATTCAGCAACTCTTGGATGTGTCTTCTATCTTCTGTCTTGTTCAACCTTCAACTGTAGACAGACAATCTTGTCTGTCACTTCTCAACCTAGATGAAGTTTATGAACCACAGCACTCCTAAATAGGCCAATCAATGGTCATAATGCCTCAAGTCTCCAAGGCTTTTAATCAGAGGGGAGAGGTGCAGTTTAGCCATCTCATCTCTGTCTGAGGGCCTTGGCCCCTGGCCATGAAAACTCTGCCTTTAATTTGATGGGGCCTTCCCCTATTTCTCTCCTCTCTTCACTGAGGTGTAAAGTACTGTAGATTGCTGTCAGACCTTTTATAGACAAACTGCAGGGTTTGCTAACAGATTTCCATGTTAGAAAAAGCATTGAGCTTCGGTTCAGTTCATTTCACTTACAGTACCTTCAGAAAGTGTTCATTCCCCTGGACCTTATCCACATTGTTGTGTTACAGCGTGAATTTAAAATGGATTATATTGAGATTTTTTAGTCACTGGCCTACACACAATACCCCATAATGTCTAAGCAGAATTGTGTTTTTAATTGTTTTTACAAATTAATAAAAAATGTAAAGCTGAGTCAATAAGTATTCAACCCCTTTGTTATGGCAAGCCTACATACGTTCAGGAGTAACAAGTCACATAACAAGTCACATAATAATAGTGTTTAACATAATTTTTTCATGACTACCTCATCTCTCCTACCCCACATATATCATGTCTTCAGAAAATATTCATACCCCTTGACTTATTCCACATTTTGTTGTGTTAAAGCTTGAATTCTAAATGGATTACATATATGTTTTTTTCTCACCCATCTACACACAATACCCCATAATGACTAAAGTGAAAACATGTTTTTAGAAATGTTTGTAAATGTATTGGTTGTCCAGCAATGATCAACAACTAGAGCTTGAAGAATTTCGAAAATAATAATTGGCAAATGTTGCACAATCCAGGTGTGGAAAGCTCTTAGAGACGTACCCAGAAAGACTCACAGCTGTAAAACGCTGCCACTGGTGCTTCTAAAAAGTATTGTCTCAGGGGTGTGAATACTTATGGAAATTTGCTATTTTCCGATTTCAGTAAATTCGTATTTAGATTTAGACATGTTTTCCTTTTTTTCATGATAGGCTATTGTGTGTAGATGGACGAGAGAGAGAAATCTATTCAATCCATTTTGAATTGATGCAGAATGTGGAGTAAGTCAGAGGGTATGAATACTTTCTGAAGGCACTGTGTGTCACCTCCCTCTCTCACTGTGCTCAGGCACTATGTAAAACAATATGAGGATGAATTGTTGTTCATTATACACAACTGCCTGGTCTACTTTTTTCCTTCCAATTCATTCTCTGCTGCCTGAGAACTGTAAAATATGGACTAACAAAATAATTAGTGCAGCAAAAATGTCCTTCTACATGGTAGACAAATGAAGAAGACGGGTTTGTTGGACTTGGCTGGGCTCCCAACATTTCTTCTCAGCGTTCTGGTTGTTGGGTTTGTCTTCAGAAGTAGGCCTTTCAAAGCACCAACGTCATGCCACAGTGACAAGACTGGCTGATAAGTGACGTGCTGCATGTGTCCATTAGGCCCACATACATGTATGACATGATATTCTATTCAGATCATGTTTGCTGTCAAATCTTTGTGACGGAAGTCATCTCAAGTTTTTTTTTCCTTCGTGAGAATTGCATCAAATATATTTATGAGTCACTGTAACTTACTCTTTATCCATGAAGTAATCTCTTGAAATAAGACCTTAATTGGAAGTCTCGGCAGCTGTGAGGTGTAAATGATGATTCTTTGATGCAGTTGAGGGGAAGTGGGATTTATTCATGTCAATAGTTGTCGTCGTCAGTGCATTAGCCTTCTATAACTTTGTCTCTCTCTGTTGTCTAACGTTGTAGTGCATTAGGATATTGGCTATTTCCAAGTAATCTTAAAAAAACACAGTAATGCTGAAAATGTATGGGATTTAAGCTACTTGATCTTGTAGCATTGAATCGACAGAATGATTTATAATTTTTCATTAGTTTAGAGTTTAGATTATGAGCAGTAATTATTAGCCTACACTCTTAGAAAAAAAGGTGCTATCTAGAACCTAAAAGGGCTGTCCCCATAAGGAGTACCCTTTGAAGAACCCTTCTTGGTTCCAAGTAGAACCAATGATTTATATGTACACAAAATGACTGATAGGGAGCGTTGTGTTGAAGCCACTGTGCCTCCATCTTGGCACTCCCTACTATTGCAAAAAATATTTTGTAACCTATAGAAATGCATTTATTATATTACAGACACCTTAATACTTTTAAATTATATTATGTTAGCTAAACATAAATACATTAATAAAAATGTATACAGTACCAGTCAAAAGTTTGGACACACCTACTCATTCAAGGGTTTTTCTTTAGTTTTACTATTTTCTACATTGTAGAATAACATCAAAACTATGAAATAACACATATGGAATCATGTAGTAACAAAAAAAATGTTAAACAAATCTAAATATATTTCATATTTTAGATTCTTCAAAGGAGCCACCCTTTGCCTTGACCTGTACATAGCACATCTGTAAATAGCCCATCCAACTACCTCATCCCCATACTGTAATTTATTTGATTTATTTAGCTCCTTTGCACCCCAGTATCTCTACTTGCACACTCATCTTCTGCACATATATAACTCCAGTGTTTAATTGATAGATTGTAATTATTTTGCCACAATGGCTTATTTATTGCCTTACCTCCCTTATCCTACCTCATTTGCACACACTGTATTTAGACTTTTTCTATTTTATTATTGACTGTATGTTTGTTTATTCCATGTGTAACTCTGTGTTGTTGTTTGTGTTGCACCGCTTTGCTTTATCTTGGCCAGGTCACAGTTGTAAATGAGAACTTGTTCATTAATGGTGAAATAAAAATACATAAAAAAAAGGCTGGTAATGGCTCACATCAACAGCATCCTCCCGTACACCCTAGACCCACTCCAATTCGCATACCGCCCCAACAGATCCACAGATGACGCAATCTCAATCGCACTCCACACCGCCCTTTCCCACCTGGACAAAAGGAACACCTATGTGAGAATGCTGTTATTCGACTAGAGCTCAGCGTTCAACACCATAGAGCCCACAAAGCTCATCACTAAGCTAAGGACTTTGGGACTAAACACCTCCCTCTGCAACTGGATCCTGGATTTCCTGACGGGCCACCCCCAGTTGGTAATAGTAGGCAACAACACGTCTGCCACGCTGATCCTTAACACTGGGGCCCCTCAGGGGTGTGTACTTAGTCCCCACCTGTACTCCATGTTCACCCAAGACCGCGTGGTTAAACACGACTCCAACACCATCATTAAGTTTGCTGACGACACAACAGTTGCCTGATCAACGACGAGACGGCCTATAGGGAGGAGGTCAGAGAATTGTCAGTGTGGTGCCAGGACAACAACCTCTCCCTCAATGTGAGCAAGACAAAGGAGCTGATCGTGGACTACAGGAAAAGTCGGGCCGAACGTACCCCAATTAACATTGACGGGGCTGTAGTGGAGTAGTAGTTTCAAGATCCTTGGTGTCAACATCACCAATGAACTATCATGGTCCAAACATACCAAGACAGTCATGAAGAGGGCATGACAAAACCTTTTCCACCTCAGGAGACTGAAAAGATTTGGCATGTGCCCCCAGATCTTCAAAAGGTTCTACAGCTGCACCATCTAGAGCACCCTGACCAGTTGCATCACCGCCTGGTATGGCAACTGCTTGGAATCTGACTGTAAGGCGCTACAGAGGGTAGTGCGTACAGCCCAGTACATCACTTGGGCCAAGCTTCCTGCCATCCAGGACCTATATAATAGGCGGTGTCAGAGGAAAGCCCATAGAAGAGAATTTTCTAGAAGTCTAGGACCAAAAGGCTCCTCATCAGCTTCTACCCACAAGCCAATTAATCAAATCGCCACCAGACTATTTACATTGACTCCCCTCCCTTTTGTATACTGCTGCTACTCGCTATTTATTATCTATGCATAGTCACTTCACAAATGACCTCAACTAACCTTGAGGTACTAACCTGTACCCCCGCACACTGACTCGGTACCGGTGCCCCCTGTATATAGCCTCGTTATTGTTATTCTTATTGTGTTACTTTTGATTCTTATTTTTTACATGAGTCTATTTGGTAAATATTTCTTAACTCTTCTTTAACTGCACTGTTGGTTAAGGGCTTGTAAGTAAGAATTTCACGGTAAAGTCTACACTTGTTGTATTCGGCGCATGTGACAAATAACGGTTGCTTTGATTTGATTTGAAATCCCTGCAATGAGTAGATGTGTCCAAACTTTTGACTGGTACTGTATATTTTTAAGAACATTCCTTAAAGTATATTTTTTTGAGATAACTAATGTTACTGTCCCCACTACACCCCCCCCCCAAAAATACTTAAATACATTTAATTGAAATACTGTAGAATTCCATTCATTCCTATGGAGGAATGCTCCTACTAGGTTATGCCAATATGGCCGACAGGTGGCTTCAAAGTGTCTCAATGGCCAATACATAACATCATCAATCCAGGGTTTATATACAGTACATCACTGGGTTCAAACCTTTTGGTTCTAGGTAGAACCCTTTTGAGTTCTATGTAGAACACGTTACACAGAGGGTTCTACATGGGACCCAAAAGAGTTCTACTTGGATCTAAAAAGGGTTCTACCTGGAACTAAAAAGGGTTCTCCTATGGGGACAGCTGAAGAACCCTTTTGGAACCCTTTTTTCTAAGTGTACACCTGTCTGAAAAGGATGTGTCATGTGTCTGAAGTATTATGAGTCAGGGGTTATCTACCAATGGATGTGCTTCTTGTACAGCTGTAGTATCTTCATTTGAGCCAGTTTGCTACCACAGTAGGAAAATAATCCTGCAGCAACAGGAAATATGAATTATTATGTGGATTATAATTAATGGACATTTTTGTAGGGGTTGCTACATTTGTATTAAAATAAAAACTTTCTTAAACCTCAAATACACTACAAGATCTGTACACTGTGATTAGTTTAGACAGTATCTCATAATGGAACAAGAATTATCTCTGTTTATGCTGGGTCAAATTTGCTGTAGGCCTATTTATTTTCACTTCCTTGCTATTTCATTGGGTTTCTGAGTGTATTATGACTATCCAACGCAATGAACAATAATCATAATGGCATTTACGATCCGTATCAAGTTGCTTAGAGATAGCATGGCATCCCTCAGTGTGTGGAGCATTAGAATGAATGACTTTCTAATAACATGTTATAATGAATGAACCCCAGCTGGTCATTGAACCCCAGCTGGCCCCCCCGCACTATCACCCAGTATCTCTACCATTGAGAATCCCTCTAGAGGGGCTTTCACTCGGGACTACCTGCAGAGACGACTCTGCTTCTACCCTACAAACACGGGAACACATCCTTTGTCCCCTCTCTGGTTGTATAAACAGGTTTTAAAAAAGCATAGAGTTACCACTTGCCATGGTGCCGTAGGCCCCTAATGGGGTATATGTGGTCGCCAAGGGAGCAACATGCTGTCTTTCACTCTGCATGTCATTCTTCATCTCAGGAAGGGTAATGTGATATGGATGGAGAGATCCGTTTACACTTGGCATGTCTCTCTGCACCTCTCTCTCTCTACATGGTACAGTTGGGAGATACTGTAGTTTGGCTATGTATGAGACGACCAGTCTGGTGGTTGCCCTTTTAATGAACACAAACAAGCTGTGTCAATGTGTCTCGTGTTGAACAGTGCACAGTATCCGTAGGTTACGTGCCGTCTTGATTTCAATGCTTTTCTGCAGTTATTCTTGCTAGTTGAGAACAGAACTTGAGACGCTTTCAAATGTAACTATTGTGATAGGTTAGTAGGCTACATTACATTTTTCCCGTGACAAAAACTTTGCGGTCTTCAAGTATCATACAAAGAACACAACGAAACAATCCATTCTATCCGCACAGTCAAAGCACAACGACCATTTCCAATAGCCAAACACGCTAACATGGCGTTAGCCAGGTGCAAACAGCCTTTAAATAACCCCCTGAGCCGTCCCACCTCTATCCCTCCATCATGGCTAAACTCTGTGGTCAAGACAGGTTTGATCAACTCAGGGTTAACTTGCTGGAAATTCCACTATGTGAAACCTCATGGCTTTCTGGGGGCAGTGAGGGAGGTGGAAGTGGCTGCTCCTGGTTTGCTCAACGTGGGCCACGGATTTTGCGGCCTTGTAAAGATTTGAGACCTTGAGGCCAATGATCTCCCAGGTCAACCCAGAAACACATGTCCAGACTTAAGACTTGCAGCTGTGGGGGTTCTAGTCAGGGGACCAAGGTACAGTGCATGGTTGGGGTATGAATCAAACAATGTTTTTTCTGAGGTTCCCTTGGGGAAAATAAAGTTATTCTAAGTCAATAGATCAGTGTTATGCATTTATAGTGGTAGGGTAGGGATTAGGGAACCCCCCCAATGGTCACCCTGTGACATCACTCAGTCTGGTAAAGCACTTACGTGTGAGGCATAGTGGAGTGAGGTGTTCCAGTGCTTTAAGGGCCAAACCATTGATGTCAATGGAATTCAGTCCCTGCTTAAACCACATTCAGTGCCTGTTGTCAGGCCATTGTCACATTTGACTGTTACAGTAAAGCGTACGTTGTGCATTATGATAGAGTGAACAACCACACTCTATTTATTTCACAGGCTCCAAATGAGAGTTTGCTCTCCCGTCACTGTTAGACCAATGACACGCTCAGCGGGCCGGTATAAACCGGATGCGTGCGGTTTTCACAGGAAATGGAAAGAGACTGTGACGCGGCATCCGCTTTTGGACTTTAAGAAGGTGGCACCAATTAAAAATGAATATACAGTACCAGTCTAAAGTTTGGACACACCTACTCATTCAAGGGTTTTTCTTTACTTTTTTTTACTATTTTCTACATTGTAGAATAATAGTGAAGACATAAACACTATGAAATAACACATATAGAATCATGTAGTAACCAAAAATGTGTTAAAACAAATCAAAATATATTTTATATTTGAGATTCTTCAAAGTAGCTACCCTTTGCCTTGATGAAAGCTTTGCACACGCTTAGCATTCTCTCAGCCAGCTTCATGAGGAATGCTTTTCCAACAATCCCAAACCATCTCAATTGGTTTGAGGTCGGGTGATTGTGGAGGCCAGGTCATCTGATGCGGCCCCATATCACTCTCCTTATTGATCAAATGGCCCTTACACAGCCTGAAAAAAGTGAAAAGAAAAGTGAAAAAATGTTCAGTTCCGGTCTACTTAACAGGGTCGGTCTCCCATAGACATCAATGCAATAGCAGCTGGGTCTGGTCTACTGACTTTCAGTGAACCAGAAAAAAACAGTGTGTGTGTGCATTCTTACATCCCTGTGTGTGTGTTCATGTGCGTGTGTGTTTGTGTGTGAGTGTGTGTGTGCGTGCGTGCGTGCGTGTGTGTTTGTGTGT